>NW_028249566.1:0-42843 GCF_964263255.1 Lissotriton vulgaris | reverse complement strand
CTCTTTTGTCGAAAATCAGCCGTTTTTGCTCGAACATTAAATGCCTCCAAATGGTATTTAATTAACTTCCCGAGCCCCTGGGAAGCATGAAAATCACTTTAAACATGCTAATTTTAGCTTCTAACACTGATGATCCACCTACAAATGTGAACTGACGTTCAAAAATAAAACATTTGAAAACTGACCATTTTCCACATTTCTGAAGCATGACGTAATGGGGGGGTGTTATCTCTTTTGTCGAAAATCAGCCGTTTTTGCTCGAACATTAAATGCCTCCAAATGGTATTTAATTAACTTCCCGGGTGAAGAAACCCTTTTGAGAACTCAGAGTGAGTAAATTGGCCATTTTCATGCACTTTTAACCATTCATAAATCTGTGTATTGGGCCCCTGGAAGCATGAAAATCACTTTAAACATGCTAATTTTAGCTCTAACACTGATGATCCACCTACAAATGTGAACTGACGTTCAAAAATAAAACATTTGAAAACGGACCATTTTCCACATTTCTGAAGCATGACGTAATGGGGGGGTGTTATCTCTTTGTCGAAAATCAGCCGTTTTTTGCTCGAACATTAAATGCCTCCAAATGGTATTTAATTAACTTCCCGAGCCCCTGGAAGCAAGAAAATCACTTTAAACATGCTAATTTTAGCTCTACCACTGATGATCCACCTACAAATGTGAACTGACGTTCAAAAATAAAACATTTGAAAACGGACCATTTTCCACATTTCTGAAGCATGACGTAATGGGGGGTGTTATCTCTTTTGTCGAAAATCAGCCGTTTTTGCTCGAACATTAAATGCCTCCAAATGGTATTTAATTAACTTCCCGAGCCCCTGGAAGCATGAAAATCACTTTAAACATGCTAATTTTAGCTCTAACACTGATGATCCACCTACAAATGTGAACTGACGTTCAAAATAAAACATTTGAAAACGGACCATTTTCCACATTTCTGAAGCAGACGTAATGGGGGGGTGTTATCTCTTTTGTCGAAAATCAGCCGTTTTTGCTCGAACATTAAATGCCTCCAAATGGTATTTAATTAACTTCCCGAGCCCCTGGGCAGCATGAAAATCACTTTAAACATGCTAATTTTAGCTCTAACACTGATGATCCACCTACAAATGTGAACTGACGTTCAAAAATAAAACATTTGAAAACGGACCATTTTCCACATTTCTGAAGCATGACGTAATGGGGGGGTGTTATCTCTTTTGTCGAAAATCAGCCGTTTTTGCTCGAACATTAAATGCCTCCAAATGGTATTTAATTAACTTCCCGAGCCCCTGGAAGCATGAAAATCACTTTAAACATGCTAATTTTAGCTCTAACACTGATGATCCACCTACAAATGTGAACTGACGTTCAAAAATAAAACATTTGAAAACGGACCATTTTCCACATTTCTGAAGCATGACGTAATGGGGGGGTGTTATCTCTTTTGTCGAAAATCAGCCGTTTTTGCTCGAACATTAAATGCCTCCAAATGGTATTTAATTAACTTCCCGGGGTGAAGAAACCCTTTTTGAGAACTCAGAGTGAGTAAATTGGCCATTTTCATGCACTTTTAACCATTCCATAAATCTTGTGTTTTGGGGCCCCTGGAAGCATGAAAATCACTTTAAACATGCTAATTTTAGCTCTAACACTGATGATCCACCTACAAATGTGAACTGACGTTCAAAAATAAAACATTTGAAAACGGACCATTTTCCACATTTCTGAAGCATGACGTAATGGGGGGGTGTTATCTCTTTTGTCGAAAATCAGCCGTTTTTGCTCGAACATTAAATGCCTCCAAATGGTATTTAATTAACTTCCCGAGCCCCTGGAAGCATGAAAATCACTTTAAACATGCTAATTTTAGCTCTAACACTGATGATCCACCTACAAATGTGAACTGACGTTCAAAAATAAAACATTTGAAAACGGACCATTTTCCACATTTCTGAAGCAAGACGTAATGGGGGGGTGTTATCTCTTTTGTCGAAAATCAGCCGTTTTTGCTCGAACATTAAATGCCTCCAAATGGTATTTAATTAACTTCCCGAGCCCCTGGAAGCATGAAAATCACTTTAAACATGCTAATTTTAGCTCTAACACTGATGATCCACCTACAAATGTGAACTGACGTTCAAAAATAAAACATTTGAAAACGGACCATTTTCCACATTTCTGAAGCATGACGTAATGGGGGGTGTTATCTCTTTTGTCGAAAATCAGCCGTTTTTGCTCGAACATTAAATGCCTCCAATTGGTATTTAATTAACTTCCCGGGGTGAAGAAACCCTTTTTGAGAACTCAGAGTGAGTTAAATTGGCCATTTTCATGCACTTTTAACCATTCCATAAATCTTGTGTTTTGGGCCCCTGGAAGCATGAAAATCACTTTAAACATGCTAATTTTAGCTCTAACACTGATGATCCACCTACAAATGTGAACTGACGTTCAAAAATAAAACATTTGAAAACGGACCATTTTCCACATTTCTGAAGCATGACGTAATGGGGGGGTGTTATCTCTTTTGTCGAAAATCAGCCGTTTTTGCTCGAACATTAAATGCCTCCAAATGGTATTTAATTAACTTCCCGAGCCCCTGGAAGCATGAAAATCACTTTAAACATGCTAATTTTAGCTCTAACACTGATGATCCACCTACAAATGTGAACTGACGTTCAAAAATAAAACATTTGAAAACGGACCATTTTCCACATTTCTGAAGCATGACGTAATGGGGGGGTGTTATCTCTTTTGTCGAAAATCAGCCGTTTTTGCTCGAACATTAAATGCCTCCAAATGGTATTTAATTACTTCCCGGGGTGAAGAAACCCTTTTTGAGAACTCAGAGTGAGTAAATTGGCCATTTTCATGCACTTTTAACCATTCCATATATCTTGTGTTTTGGGCCCCTGGAAGCATGAAAATCACTTTAAACATGCTAATTTTAGCTCTAACACTGATGATCCACCTACAAATGTGAACTGACGTTCAAAAAATAAAACATTTGAAAACGGACCATTTTCCACATTTCTGAAGCATGACGTAATGGGGGGGTGTTATCTCTTTTGTCGAAAATCAGCCGTTTTTGCTCGAACATTAAATGCCTCCAAATGGTATTTAATTAACTTCCCGGGGTGAAGAAACCCTTTTTGAGAACTCAGAGTGAGTAAATTGGCCATTTTCATGCACTTTTTAACCATTCCATAAATCTTGTGTTTTGGGCCCCTGGAAGCATGAAAATCACTTTAAACATGCTAATTTTAGCTCTAACACTGATGATCCACCTACAAATGTGAACTGACGTTCAAAAATAAAACATTTGAAAACGGACCATTTTCCACATTTCTGAAGCATGACGTAATGGGGGGGTGTTATCTCTTTTGTCGAAAATCAGCCGTTTTTGCTCGAACATTAAATGCCTCCAAATGGTATTTAATTAACTTCCCGAGCCCCTGGAAGCATGAAAATCACTTTAAACATGCTAATTTTAGCTCTAACACTGATGATCCACCTACAAATGTGAACTGACGTTCAAAAATAAAACATTTGAAAACGGACCATTTTCCACATTTCTGAAGCATGACGTAATGGGGGGGTGTTATCTCTTTTGTCGAAAATCAGCCGTTTTTGCTCGAACATTAAATGCCTCCAAATGGTATTTAATTAACTTCCCGAGCCCCTGGAAGCATGAAAATCACTTTAAACATGCTAATTTTAGCTCTAACACTGATGATCCACCTACAAATGTGAACTGACGTTCAAAAATAAAACATTTGAAAACGGACCATTTTCCACATTTCTGAAGCATGACGTAATGGGGGGGTGTTATCTCTTTTGTCGAAAATCAGCCGTTTTTGCTCGAACATTAAATGCCTCCAAATGGTATTTAATTAACTTCCCGAGCCCCTGGAAGCATGAAAATCACTTTAAACATGCTAATTTTAGCTCTAACACTGATGATCCACCTACAAATGTGAACTGACGTTCAAAAATAAAACATTTGAAAACGGACCCATTTTCCACATTTCTGAAGCATGACGTAATGGGGGGGTGTTATCTCTTTTGTCGAAAATCAGCCGTTTTTGCTCGAACATTAAATGCCTCCAAATGGTATTTAATTAACTTCCCGAGCCCCTGGAAGCATGAAAATCACTTTAAACATGCTAATTTTAGCTCTAACACTGATGATCCACCTACAAATGTGAACTGACGTTCAAAAATAAAACATTTGAAAACGGACCATTTTCCACATTTCTGAAGCATGACGTAATGGGGGGGTGTTATCTCTTTTGTCGAAAATCAGCCGTTTTTGCTCGAACATTAAATGCCTCCAAATGGTATTTAATTAACTTCCCGAGCCCCTGGAAGCATGAAAATCACTTTAAACATGCTAATTTTAGCTCTAACACTGATGATCCACCTACAAATGTGAACTGACGTTCAAAAATAAAACATTTGAAAACGGACCATTTTCCACATTTCTGAAGCATGACGTAATGGGGGGGTGTTATCTCTTTTGTCGAAAATCAGCCGTTTTTGCTCGAACATTAAATGCCTCCAAATGGTATTTAATTAACTTCCCGAGCCCCTGGAAGCATGAAAATCACTTTAAACATGCTAATTTTAGCTCTAACACTGATGATCCACCTACAAATGTGAACTGACGTTCAAAAATAAAACATTTGAAAACGGACCATTTTCCACATTTCTGAAGCATGACGTAATGGGGGGGTGTTATCTCTTTTGTCGAAAATCAGCCGTTTTTGCTCGAACATTAAATGCCTCCAAATGGTATTTAATTAACTTCCCGAGCCCCTGGAAGCATGAAAATCACTTTAAACATGCTAATTTTAGCTCTAACACTGATGATCCACCTACAAATGTGAACTGACGTTCAAAAATAAAACATTTGAAAACGGACCATTTTCCACATTTCTGAAGCATGACGTAATGGGGGGTGTTATCTCTTTTGTCGAAAATCAGCCGTTTTTGCTCGAACATTAAATGCCTCCAAATGGTATTTAATTAACTTCCCGAGCCCCCTGGAAGCATGAAAATCACTTTAAACATGCTAATTTTAGCTCTAACACTGATGATCCACCTACAAATGTGAACTGACGTTCAAAAATAAAACATTTGAAAACGGACCATTTCCACATTTCTGAAGCATGACGTAATGGGGGGGTGTTATCTCTTTTGTCGAAAATCAGCCGTTTTTGCTCGAACATTAAATGCCTCCAAATGGTATTTAATTAACTTCCCGAGCCCCTGGAAGCATGAAAATCACTTTAAACATGCTAATTTTAGCTCTAACACTGATGATCCACCTACAAATGTGAACTGACGTTCAAAATAAAACATTTGAAAACGGACCATTTTCCACATTTCTGAAGCATGACGTAATGGGGGGGTGTTATCTCTTTTGTCGAAAATCAGCCGTTTTTGCTCGAACATTAAATGCCTCCAAATGGTATTTAATTAACTTCCCGGGTGAAGAAACCCTTTTTGAGAACTCAGAGTGAGTAAATTGGCCATTTTCATGCACTTTTAACCATTCCATAAATCTTGTGTTTTGGCCCCTGGAAGCATGAAAATCACTTTAAACATGCTAATTTTAGCTCTAACACTGATGATCCACCTACAAATGTGAACTGACGTTCAAAAATAAAACATTTGAAAACGGACCATTTTCCACATTTCTGAAGCATGACGTAATGGGGGGGGTGTTATCTCTTTTGTCGAAAATCAGCCGTTTTTGCTCGAACATTAAATGCCTCCAAATGGTATTTAATTAACTTCCCGAGCCCCTGGAAGCATGAAAATCACTTTAAACATGCTAATTTTAGCTCTAAACACTGATGATCCACCTACAAATGTGAACTGACGTTCAAAAATAAAACATTTGAAAACGGACCATTTTCCACATTTCTGAAGCATGACGTAATGGGGGGGTGTTATCTCTTTTGTCGAAAATCAGCCGTTTTTGCTCGAACATTAAATGCCTCCAAATGGTATTTAATTAACTTCCCGAGCCCCTGGAAGCATGAAAATCACTTTAAACATGCTAATTTTAGCTCTAACACTGATGATCCACCTACAAATGTGAACTGACGTTCAAAAATAAAACATTTGAAAACGGACCATTTTCCACATTTCTGAAGCATGACGTAATGGGGGGGTGTTATCTCTTTTGTCGAAAATCAGCCGTTTTTGCTCGAACATTAAATGCCTCCAATTGGTATTTAATTAACTTCCCGGGGTGAAGAAACCCTTTTTGAGAACTCAGAGTGAGTAAATTGGCCATTTTCATGCACTTTTAACCATTCCATAAATCTTGTGTTTTGGGCCCCTGGAAGCATGAAAATCACTTTAAACATGCTAATTTTAGCTCTAACACTGATGATCCACCTACAAATGTGAACTGACGTTCAAAAATAAAACATTTGAAAACGGACCATTTTCCACATTTCTGAAGCATGACGTAATGGGGGGGTGTTATCTCTTTTGTCGAAAATCAGCCGTTTTTGCTGAACATTAAATGCCTCCAAATGGTATTTAATTAACTTCCCGAGCCCCTGGAAGCATGAAAATCACTTTAAACATGCTAATTTTAGCTCTAACACTGATGATCCACCTACAAATGTGAACTGACGTTCAAAAATAAAACATTTGAAAACGGACCATTTTCCACATTTCTGAAGCATGACGTAATGGGGGGGTGTTATCTCTTTTGTCGAAAATCAGCCGTTTTTGCTCGAACATTAAATGCCTCCAAATGGTATTTAATTAACTTCCCGGGGTGAAGAAACCCTTTTTGAGAACTCAGAGTGAGTAAATTGGCCATTTTCATGCACTTTTAACCATTCCATAAATCTTGTTGTTTTGGGCCCCTGGAAGCATGAAAATCACTTTAAACATGCTAATTTTAGCTCTAACACTGATGATCCACCTACAAATGTGAACTGACGTTCAAAAATAAAACATTTGAAAACGGACCATTTTCCACATTTCTGAAGCATGACGTAATGGGGGGGTGTTATCTCTTTTGTCGAAAATCAGCCGTTTTTGCTCGAACATTAAATGCCTCCAAATGGTATTTAATTAACTTCCCGGGGTGAAGAAACCCTTTTTGAGAACTCAGAGTGAGTAAATTGGCCATTTTCATGCACTTTTAACCATTCCATAAATCTTGTGTTTTGGGCCCCTGGAAGCATGAAAATCACTTTAAACATGCTAATTTTAGCTCTAACACTGATGATCCACCTACAAATGTGAACTGACGTTCAAAAATAAAACATTTGAAAACGGACCATTTTCCACATTTCTGAAGCATGACGTAATGGGGGGTGTTATCTCTTTTGTCGAAAATCAGCCGTTTTTGCTCGAACATTAAATGCTCCAAATGGTATTTAATTAACTTCCCGAGCCCCTGGAAGCATGAAAATCACTTTAAACATGCTAATTTTAGCTCTAACACTGATGATCCACCTACAAATGTGAACTGACGTTCAAAAATAAAACATTTGAAAACGGACCATTTTCCACATTTCTGAAGCATGACGTAATGGGGGGGGTGTTATCTCTTTTGTCGAAAATCAGCCGTTTTTGCTCGAACATTAAATGCCTCCAAATGGTATTTAATTAACTTCCCGAGCCCCTGGAAGCATGAAAATCACTTTAAACATGCTAATTTTAGCTCTAACACTGATGATCCACCTACAAATGTGAACTGACGTTCAAAAATAAAACATTTGAAAACGGACCATTTTCCACATTTCTGAAGCATGACGTAATGGGGGGTGTTATCTCTTTTGTCGAAAATCAGCCGTTTTTGCTCGAACATTAAATGCCTCCAATTGGTATTTAATTAACTTCCCGGGGTGAAGAAACCCTTTTTGAGAACTCAGAGTGAGTAAATTGGCCATTTTCATGCACTTTTAACCATTCCATAAATCTTGTGTTTTGGGCCCCTGGAAGCATGAAAATCACTTTAAACATGCTAATTTTAGCTCTAACACTGATGATCCACCTACAAATGTGAACTGACGTTCAAAAATAAAAACATTTGAAAACGGACCATTTTCCACATTTCTGAAGCATGACGTAATGGGGGGGTGTTATCTCTTTTGTCGAAAATCAGCCGTTTTTGCTCGAACATTAAATGCCTCCAAATGGTATTTAATTAACTTCCCGAGCCCCTGGAAGCATGAAAATCACTTTAAACATGCTAATTTTAGCTCTAACACTGATGATCCACCTACAAATGTGAACTGACGTTCAAAAATAAAACATTTGAAAACGGACCATTTTCCACATTTCTGAAGCATGACGTAATGGGGGGGTGTTATCTCTTTTGTCGAAAATCAGCCGTTTTTGCTCGAACATTAAATGCCTCCAAATGGTATTTAATTAACTTCCCGAGCCCCTGGAAGCATGAAAATCACTTTAAACATGCTAATTTTAGCTCTAACACTGATGATCCACCTACAAATGTGAACTGACGTTCAAAAATAAAACATTTGAAAACGGACCATTTTCCACATTTCTGAAGCATGACGTAATGGGGGGGTGTTATCTCTTTTGTCGAAAATCAGCCGTTTTTGATCGAACATTAAATGCCTCCAAATGGTATTTAATTAACTTCCCGGGGTGAAGAAACCCTTTTTGAGAACTCAGAGTGAGTAAATTGGCCATTTTCATGCACTTTTAACCATTCCATAAATCTTGTGTTTTGGGCCCCTGGAAGCATGAAAATCACTTTAAACATGCTAATTTTAGCTCTAACACTGATGATCCACCTACAAATGTGAACTGACGTTCAAAAATAAAACATTTGAAAACGGACCATTTTCCACATTTCTGAAGCATGACGTAATGGGGGGGTGTTATCTCTTTTGTCGAAAATCAGCCGTTTTTGCTCGAACATTAAATGCCTCCAAATGGTATTTAATTAACTTCCCGAGCCCCTGGAAGCATGAAAATCACTTTAAACATGCTAATTTTAGCTCTAACACTGATGATCCACCTACAAATGTGAACTGACGTTCAAAAATAAAACATTTGAAAACGGACCATTTTCCACATTTCTGAAGCATGACGTAATGGGGGGGTGTTATCTCTTTTGTCGAAAATCAGCCGTTTTTGCTCGAACATTAAATGCCTCCAAATGGTATTTAATTAACTTCCCGGGGTGAAGAAACCCTTTTTGAGAACTCAGAGTGAGTAAATTGGCCATTTTCATGCACTTTTAACCATTCCATAAATCTTGTGTTTTGGGCCCCTGGAAGCATGAAAATCACTTTAAACATGCTAATTTTAGCTCTAACACTGATGATCCACCTACAAATGTGAACTGACGTTCAAAAATAAAACATTTGAAAACGGACCATTTTCCACATTTCTGAAGCATGACGTAATGGGGGGGTGTTATCTCTTTTGTCGAAAATCAGCCGTTTTTGCTCGAACATTAAATGCCTCCAAATGGTATTTAATTAACTTCCCGAGCCCCTGGAAGCATGAAAATCACTTTAAACATGCTAATTTTAGCTCTAACACTGATGGTCCACCTACAAATGTGAACTGACGTTCAAAAATAAAACATTTGAAAACGGACCATTTTCCACATTTCTGAAGCATGACGTAATGGGGGGGTGTTATCTCTTTTGTCGAAAATCAGCCGTTTTTGCTCGAACATTAAATGCCTCCAATTGGTATTTAATTAACTTCCCGGGGTGAAGAAACCCTTTTTGAGAACTCAGAGTGAGTAAATTGGCCATTTTCATGCACTTTTAACCATTCCATAAATCTTGTGTTTTGGGCCCCTGGAAGCATGAAAATCACTTTAAACATGCTAATTTTAGCTCTAACACTGATGATCCACCTACAAATGTGAACTGACGTTCAAAAATAAAACATTTGAAAACGGACCATTTTCCACATTTCTGAAGCATGACGTAATGGGGGGGTGTTATCTCTTTTGTCGAAAATCAGCCGTTTTTGCTCGAACATTAAATGCCTCCAAATGGTATTTAATTAACTTCCCGAGCCCCTGGAAGCATGAAAATCACTTTAAACATGCTAATTTTAGCTCTAACACTGATGATCCACCTACAAATGTGAACTGACGTTCAAAAATAAAACATTTGAAAACGGACCATTTTCCACATTTCTGAAGCATGACGTAATGGGGGGGTGTTATCTCTTTTGTCGAAAATCAGCCGTTTTTGCTCGAACATTAAATGCCTCCAAATGGTATTTAATTAACTTCCCGAGCCCCTGGAAGCATGAAAATCACTTTAAACATGCTAATTTTAGCTCTAACACTGATGATCCACCTACAAATGTGAACTGACGTTCAAAAATAAAACATTTGAAAACGGACCATTTTCCACATTTCTGAAGCATGACGTAATGGGGGGGTGTTATCTCTTTTGTCGAAAATCAGCCGTTTTTGCTCGAACATTAAATGCCTCCAATTGGTATTTAATTAACTTCCCGGGGTGAAGAAACCCTTTTTGAGAACTCAGAGTGAGTAAATTGGCCATTTTCATGCACTTTTAACCATTCCATAAATCTTGTGTTTTGGGCCCCTGGAAGCATGAAAATCACTTTAAACATGCTAATTTTAGCTCTAACACTGATGATCCACCTACAAATGTGAACTGACGTTCAAAAAATAAAAACATTTGAAAACGGACCATTTTCCACATTTCTGAAGCATGACGTAATGGGGGGGTGTTATCTCTTTTGTCGAAAATCAGCCGTTTTTGCTCGAACATTAAATGCCTCCAAATGGTATTTAATTAACTTCCCGAGCCCCTGGAAGCATGAAAATCACTTTAAACATGCTAATTTTAGCTCTAACACTGATGATCCACCTACAAATGTGAACTGACGTTCAAAAATAAAACATTTGAAAACGGACCATTTTCCACATTTCTGAAGCATGACGTAATGGGGGGGTGTTATCTCTTTTGTCGAAAATCAGCCGTTTTTGCTCGAACATTAAATGCCTCCAAATGGTATTTAATTAACTTCCCGGGGTGAAGAAACCCTTTTTGAGAACTCAGAGTGAGTAAATTGGCCATTTTCATGCACTTTTAACCATTCCATAAATCTTGTGTTTTGGGCCCCTGGAAGCATGAAAATCACTTTAAACATGCTAATTTTAGCTCTAACACTGATGATCCACCTACAAATGTGAACTGACGTTCAAAAATAAAACATTTGAAAACGGACCATTTTCCACATTTCTGAAGCATGACGTAATGGGGGGGTGTTATCTCTTTTGTCGAAAATCAGCCGTTTTTGCTCGAACATTAAATGCCTCCAAATGGTATTTAATTAACTTCCCGGGGTGAAGAAACCCTTTTTGAGAACTCAGAGTGAGTAAATTGGCCATTTTCATGCACTTTTAACCATTCCATAAATCTTGTGTTTTGGGCCCCTGGAAGCATGAAAATCACTTTAAACATGCTAATTTTAGCTCTAACACTGATGATCCACCTACAAATGTGAACTGACGTTCAAAAATAAAACATTTGAAAACGGACCATTTTCCACATTTCTGAAGCATGACGTAATGGGGGGGTGTTATCTCTTTTGTCGAAAATCAGCCGTTTTTGCTCGAACATTAAATGCCTCCAAATGGTATTTAATTAACTTCCCGAGCCCTGGAAGCATGAAAATCACTTTAAACATGCTAATTTTAGCTCTAACACTGATGATCCACCTACAAATGTGAACTGACGTTCAAAAATAAAACATTTGAAAACGGACCATTTTCCACATTTCTGAAGCATGACGTAATGGGGGGGTGTTATCTCTTTTGTCGAAAATCAGCCGTTTTTGCTCGAACATTAAATGCCTCCAAATGGTATTTAATTAACTTCCCGAGCCCCTGGAAGCATGAAAATCACTTTAAACATGCTAATTTTAGCTCTAACACTGATGATCCACCTACAAATGTGAACTGACGTTCAAAAATAAAACATTTGAAAACGGACCATTTTCCACATTTTCTGAAGCATGACGTAATGGGGGGGTGTTATCTCTTTTGTCGAAAATCAGCCGTTTTTGCTCGAACATTAAATGCCTCCAAATGGTATTTAATTAACTTCCCGAGCCCCTGGAAGCATGAAAATCACTTTAAACATGCTAATTTTAGCTCTAACACTGATGATCCACCTACAAATGTGAACTGACGTTCAAAAATAAAACATTTGAAAACGGACCATTTTCCACATTTCTGAAGCATGACGTAATGGGGGGGTGTTATCTCTTTTGTCGAAAATCAGCCGTTTTTGCTCGAACATTAAATGCCTCCAAATGGTATTTAATTAACTTCCCGGGGTGAAGAAACCCTTTTTGAGAACTCAGAGTGAGTAAATTGGCCATTTTCATGCACTTTTAACCATTCCATAAATCTTGTGTTTTGGGCCCCTGGAAGCATGAAAATCACTTTAAACATGCTAATTTTAGCTCTAACACTGATGATCCATCTACAAATGTGAACTGACGTTCAAAAATAAAACATTTGAAAACGGACCATTTTCCACATTTCTGAAGCATGACGTAATGGGGGGGTGTTATCTCTTTTGTCGAAAATCAGCCGTTTTTGCTCGAACATTAAATGCCTCCAAATGGTATTTAATTAACTTCCCGAGCCCTGGAAGCATGAAAATCACTTTAAACATGCTAATTTTAGCTCTAACACTGATGATCCACCTACAAATGTGAACTGACGTTCAAAAATAAAACATTTGAAAACGGACCATTTTCCACATTTCTGAAGCATGACGTAATGGGGGGGTGTTATCTCTTTTGTCGAAAATCAGCCGTTTTTGCTCGAACATTAAATGCCTCCAAATGGTATTTAATTAACTTCCCGAGCCCCTGGAAGCATGAAAATCACTTTAAACATGCTAATTTTAGCTCTAACACTGATGATCCACCTACAAATGTGAACTGACGTTCAAAAATAAAACATTTGAAAACGGACCATTTTCCACATTTCTGAAGCATGACGTAATGGGGGGGGTGTTATCTCTTTTGTCGAAAATCAGCCGTTTTTGCTCGAACATTAAATGCCTCCAATTGGTATTTAATTAACTTCCCGGGGTGAAGAAACCCTTTTTGAGAACTCAGAGTGAGTAAATTGGCCATTTTCATGCACTTTTAACCATTCCATAAATCTTGTGTTTTGGGCCCCTGGAAGCATGAAAATCACTTTAAACATGCTAATTTTAGCTCTAACACTGATGATCCACCTACAAATGTGAACTGACGTTCAAAAATAAAACATTTGAAAACGGACCATTTTCCACATTTCTGAAGCATGACGTAATGGGGGGGTGTTATCTCTTTTGTCGAAAATCAGCCGTTTTTGCTCGAACATTAAATGCCTCCAAATGGTATTTAATTAACTTCCCGAGCCCCTGGAAGCATGAAAATCACTTTAAACATGCTAATTTTAGCTCTAACACTGATGATCCACCTACAAATGTGAACTGACGTTCAAAAATAAAACATTTGAAAACGGACCATTTTCCACATTTCTGAAGCATGACGTAATGGGGGGGTGTTATCTCTTTTGTCGAAAATCAGCCGTTTTTGCTCGAACATTAAATGCCTCCAAATGGTATTTAATTAACTTCCCGAGCCCCTGGAAGCATGAAAATCACTTTAAACATGCTAATTTTAGCTCTAACACTGATGATCCACCTACAAATGTGAACTGACGTTCAAAAATAAAACATTTGAAAACGGACCATTTTCCACATTTCTGAAGCATGACGTAATGGGGGGGTGTTATCTCTTTTGTCGAAAATCAGCCGTTTTTGCTCGAACATTAAATGCCTCCAAATGGTATTTAATTAACTTCCCGGGGTGAAGAAACCCTTTTTGAGAACTCAGAGTGAGTAAATTGGCCATTTTCATGCACTTTTAACCATTCCATAAATCTTGTGTTTTGGGCCCCTGGAAGCATGAAAATCACTTTAAACATGCTAATTTTAGCTCTAACACTGATGATCCACCTACAAATGTGAACTGACGTTCAAAAATAAAACATTTGAAAACGGACCATTTTCCACATTTCTGAAGCATGACGTAATGGGGGGGTGTTATCTCTTTTGTCGAAAATCAGCCGTTTTTGCTCGAACATTAAATGCCTCCAAATGGTATTTAATTAACTTCCCGAGCCCCTGGAAGCATGAAAATCACTTTAAACATGCTAATTTTAGCTCTAACACTGATGATCCACCTACAAATGTGAACTGACGTTCAAAAATAAAACATTTGAAAACGGACCATTTTCCACATTTCTGAAGCATGACGTAATGGGGGGGTGTTATCTCTTTTGTCGAAAATCAGCCGTTTTTGCTCGAACATTAAATGCCTCCAAATGGTATTTAATTAACTTCCCGAGCCCCTGGAAGCATGAAAATCACTTTAAACATGCTAATTTTAGCTCTAACACTGATGATCCACCTACAAATGTGAACTGACGTTCAAAAATAAAACATTTGAAAACGGACCATTTTCCACATTTCTGAAGCATGACGTAATGGGGGGGTGTTATCTCTTTTGTCGAAAATCAGCCGTTTTTGCTCGAACATTAAATGCCTCCAAATGGTATTTAATTAACTTCCCGGGGTGAAGAAACCCTTTTTGAGAACTCAGAGTGAGTAAATTGGCCATTTTCATGCACTTTTAACCATTCCATAAATCTTGTGTTTTGGGCCCCTGGAAGCATGAAAATCACTTTAAACATGCTAATTTTAGCTCTAACACTGATGATCCACCTACAAATGTGAACTGACGTTCAAAAATAAAACATTTGAAAACGGACCATTTTCCACATTTCTGAAGCATGACGTAATGGGGGGGTGTTATCTCTTTTGTCGAAAATCAGCCGTTTTTGCTCGAACATTAAATGCCTCCAAATGGTATTTAATTAACTTCCCGAGCCCCTGGAAGCATGAAAATCACTTTAAACATGCTAATTTTAGCTCTAACACTGATGATCCACCTACAAATGTGAACTGACGTTCAAAAATAAAACATTTGAAAACGGACCATTTTCCACATTTCTGAAGCATGACGTAATGGGGGGGTGTTATCTCTTTTGTCGAAAATCAGCCGTTTTTGCTCGAACATTAAATGCCTCCAAATGGTATTTAATTAACTTCCCGGGGTGAAGAAACCCTTTTTGAGAACTCAGAGTGAGTAAATTGGCCATTTTCATGCACTTTTAACCATTCCATAAATCTTGTGTTTTGGGCCCCTGGAAGCATGAAAATCACTTTAAACATGCTAATTTTAGCTCTAACACTGATGATCCACCTACAAATGTGAACTGACGTTCAAAAATAAAACATTTGAAAACGGACCATTTTCCACATTTCTGAAGCATGACGTAATGGGGGGGTGTTATCTCTTTTGTCGAAAATCAGCCGTTTTTGCTCGAACATTAAATGCCTCCAAATGGTATTTAATTAACTTCCCGAGCCCCTGGAAGCATGAAAATCACTTTAAACATGCTAATTTTAGCTCTAACACTGATGATCCACCTACAAATGTGAACTGACGTTCAAAAATAAAACATTTGAAAACGGACCATTTTCCACATTTCTGAAGCATGACGTAATGGGGGGTGTTATCTCTTTTGTCGAAAATCTGCCGTTTTTGCTCGAACATTAAATGCCTCCAAATGGTATTTAATTAACTTCCCGAGCCCCTGGAAGCATGAAAATCACTTTAAACATGCTAATTTTAGCTCTAACACTGATGATCCACCTACAAATGTGAACTGACGTTCAAAAATAAAACATTTGAAAACGGACCATTTTCCACATTTCTGAAGCATGACGTAATGGGGGGGTGTTATCTCTTTTGTCGAAAATCAGCCGTTTTTGCTCGAACATTAAATGCCTCCAAATGGTATTTAATTAACTTCCCGAGCCCCTGGAAGCATGAAAATCACTTTAAACATGCTAATTTTAGCTCTAACACTGATGATCCACCTACAAATGTGAACTGACGTTCAAAAATAAAACATTTGAAAACGGACCATTTTCCACATTTCTGAAGCATGACGTAATGGGGGGGGTGTTATCTCTTTTGTCGAAAATCAGCCGTTTTTGCTCGAACATTAAATGCCTCCAAATGGTATTTAATTAACTTCCCGGGGTGAAGAAACCCTTTTGAGAACTCAGAGTGAGTAAATTGGCCATTTTCATGCACTTTTAACCATTCCATAAATCTTGTGTTTTGGGCCCCTGGAAGCATGAAAATCACTTTAAACATGCTAATTTTAGCTCTAACACTGATGATCCACCTACAAATGTGAACTGACGTTCAAAAATAAAACATTTGAAAACGGACCATTTTCCACATTTCTGAAGCATGACGTAATGGGGGGGTGTTATCTCTTTTGTCGAAAATCAGCCGTTTTTGCTCGAACATTAAATGCCTCCAAATGGTATTTAATTAACTTCCCGAGCCCCTGGAAGCATGAAAATCACTTTAAACATGCTAATTTTAGCTCTAACACTGATGATCCACCTACAAATGTGAACTGACGTTCAAAAATAAAACATTTGAAAACGGACCATTTTTCACATTTCTGAAGCATGACGTAATGGGGGGGTGTTATCTCTTTTGTCGAAAATCAGCCGTTTTTGCTCGAACATTAAATGCCTCCAAATGCTATTTAATTAACTTCCTGAGCCCCTGGAAGCATGAAAATCACTTTAAACATGCTAAATTTAGCTCTAACACTGATGATCCACCTACAAATGTGAACTGACGTTCAAAAATAAAACATTTGAAAACGGACCATTTTCCACATTTCTGAAGCATGACGTAATGGGGGGGTGTTATCTCTTTTGTCGAAAATCAGCCGTTTTTGCTCGAACATTAAATGCCTCCAAATGGTATTTAATTAACTTCCCGGGGTGAAGAAACCCTTTTTGAGAACTCAGAGTGAGTAAATTGGCCATTTTCATGCACTTTTAACCATTCCATAAATCTTGTGTTTTGGGCCCCTGGAAGCATGAAAATCACTTTAAACATGCTAATTTTAGCTCTAACACTGATGATCCACCTACAAATGTGAACTGACGTTCAAAAATAAAACATTTGAAAAGGGACCATTTTCCACATTTCTGAAGCATGACGTAATGGGGGGGTGTTATCTCTTTTGTCGAAAATCAGCCGTTTTTGCTCGAACATTAAATGCCTCCAAATGGTATTTAATTAACTTCCCGAGCCCCTGGAAGCATGAAAATCACTTTAAACATGCTAATTTTAGCTCTAACACTGATGATCCACCTACAAATGTGAACTGACGTTCAAAAATAAAACATTTGAAAACGGACCATTTTCCACATTTCTGAAGCATGACGTAATGGGGGGGTGTTATCTCTTTTGTCGAAAATCAGCCGTTTTTGCTCGAACATTAAATGCCTCCAAATGGTATTTAATTAACTTCCCGGGGTGAAGAAACCCTTTTTGAGAACTCAGAGTGAGTAAATTGGCCATTTTCATGCACTTTTAACCATTCCATAAATCTTGTGTTTTGGGCCCCTGGAAGCATGAAAATCACTTTAAACATGCTAATTTTAGCTCTAACACTGATGATCCACCTACAAATGTGAACTGACGTTCAAAAATAAAACATTTGAAAACGGACCATTTTCCACATTTCTGAAGCATGACGTAATGGGGGGGTGTTATCTCTTTTGTCGAAAATCAGCCGTTTTTGCTCGAACATTAAATGCCTCCAAATGGTATTTAATTAACTTCCCGAGCCCCTGGAAGCATGAAAATCACTTTAAACATGCTAATTTTAGCTCTAACACTGATGATCCACCTACAAATGTGAACTGACGTTCAAAAATAAAACATTTGAAAACGGACCATTTTCCACATTTCTGAAGCATGACGTAATGGGGGGGTGTTATCTCTTTTGTCGAAAATCAGCCGTTTTTGCTCGAACATTAAATGCCTCCAAATGGTATTTAATTAACTTCCCGGGGTGAAGAAACCCTTTTTGAGAACTCAGAGTGAGTAAATTGGCCATTTTCATGCACTTTTAACCATTCCATAAATCTTGTGTTTTGGGCCCCTGGAAGCATGAAAATCACTTTAAACATGCTAATTTTAGCTCTAACACTGATGATCCACCTACAAATGTGAACTGACGTTCAAAAATAAAACATTTGAAAACGGACCATTTTCCACATTTCTGAAGCATGACGTAATGGGGGGGTGTTATCTCTTTTGTCGAAAATCAGCCGTTTTTGCTCGAACATTAAATGCCTCCAAATGGTATTTAATTAACTTCCCGAGCCCCTGGAAGCATGAAAATCACTTTAAACATGCTAATTTTAGCTCTAACACTGATGATCCACCTACAAATGTGAACTGACGTTCAAAAATAAAACATTTGAAAACGGACCATTTTCCACATTTCTGAAGCATGACGTAATGGGGGGGTGTTATCTCTTTTGTCGAAAATCAGCCGTTTTTGCTCGAACATTAAATGCCTCCAAATGGTATTTAATTAACTTCCCGAGCCCCTGGAAGCATGAAAATCACTTTAAACATGCTAATTTTAGCTCTAACACTGATGATCCACCTACAAATGTGAACTGACGTTCAAAAATAAAACATTTGAAAACGGACCATTTTCCACATTTCTGAAGCATGACGTAATGGGGGGGGTGTTATCGCTTTTGTCGAAAATCAGCCGTTTTTGCTCGAACATTAAATGCCTCCAAATGGTATTTAATTAACTTCCCGAGCCCCTGGAAGCATGAAAATCACTTTAAACATGCTAATTTTAGCTCTAACACTGATGATCCACCTACAAATGTGAACTGACGTTCAAAAATAAAACATTTGAAAACGGACCATTTTCCACATTTCTGAAGCATGACGTAATGGGGGGGTGTTATCTCTTTTGTCGAAAATCAGCCGTTTTTGCTCGAACATTAAATGCCTCCAAATGGTATTTAATTAACTTCCCGGGGTGAAGAAACCCTTTTTGAGAACTCAGAGTGAGTAAATTGGCCATTTTCATGCACTTTTAACCATTCCATAAATCTTGTGTTTTGGGCCCCTGGAAGCATGAAAATCACTTTAAACATGCTAATTTTAGCTCTAACACTGATGATCCACCTACAAATGTGAACTGACGTTCAAAAATAAAACATTTGAAAACGGACCATTTTCCACATTTCTGAAGCATGACGTAATGGGGGGGTGTTATCTCTTTTGTCGAAAATCAGCCGTTTTTGCTCGAACATTAAATGCCTCCAAATGGTATTTAATTAACTTCCCGAGCCCCTGGAAGCATGAAAATCACTTTAAACATGCTAATTTTAGCTCTAACACTGATGATCCACCTACAAATGTGAACTGACGTTCAAAAATAAAACATTTGAAAACGGACCATTTTCCACATTTCTGAAGCATGACTTAATGGGGGGGTGTTATCTCTTTTGTCGAAAATCAGCCGTTTTTGCTCGAACATTAAATGCCTCCAAATGGTATTTAATTAACTTCCCGGGGTGAAGAAACCCTTTTTGAGAACTCAGAGTGAGTAAATTGGCCATTTTCATGCACTTTTAACCATTCCATAAATCTTGTGTTTTGGGCCCCTGGAAGCATGAAAATCACTTTAAACATGCTAATTTTAGCTCTAACACTGATGATCCACCTACAAATGTGAACTGACGTTCAAAAATAAAACATTTGAAAACGGACCATTTTCCACATTTCTGAAGCATGACGTAATGGGGGGGTGTTATCTCTTTTGTCGAAAATCAGCCGTTTTTGCTCGAACATTAAATGCCTCCAAATGGTATTTAATTAACTTCCCGAGCCCCTGGAAGCATGAAAATCACTTTAAACATGCTAATTTTAGCTCTAACACTGATGATCCACCTACAAATGTGAACTGACGTTCAAAAATAAAACATTTGAAAACGGACCATTTACCACATTTCTGAAGCATGACGTAATGGGGGGGTGTTATCTCTTTTGTCGAAAATCAGCCGTTTTTGCTCGAACATTAAATGCCTCCAAATGGTATTTAATTAACTTCCCGAGCCCCTGGAAGCATGAAAATCACTTTAAACATGCTAATTTTAGCTCTAACACTGATGATCCACCTACAAATGTGAACTGACGTTCAAAAATAAAACATTTGAAAACGGACCATTTTCCACATTTCTGAAGCATGACGTAATGGGGGGGTGTTATCTCTTTTGTCGAAAATCAGCCGTTTTTGCTCGAACATTAAATGCCTCCAAATGGTATTTAATTAACTTCCCGAGCCCCTGGAAGCATGAAAATCACTTTAAACATGCTAATTTTAGCTCTAACACTGATGATCCACCTACAAATGTGAACTGACGTTCAAAAATAAAACATTTGAAAACGGACCATTTTCCACATTTCTGAAGCATGACGTAATGGGGGGGTGTTATCTCTTTTGTCGAAATCAGCCGTTTTTGCTCGAACATTAAATGCCTCCAAATGGTATTTAATTAACTTCCCGAGCCCCTGGAAGCATGAAAATCACTTTAAACATGCTAATTTTAGCTCTAACACTGATGATCCACCTACAAATGTGAACTGACGTTCAAAAATAAAACATTTGAAAACGGACCATTTTCCACATTTCTGAAGCATGACGTAATGGGGGGGTGTTATCTCTTTTGTCGAAAATCAGCCGTTTTTGCTCGAACATTAAATGCCTCCAAATGGTATTTAATTAACTTCCCGGGGTGAAGAAACCCTTTTTGAGAACTCAGAGTGAGTAAATTGGCCATTTTCATGCACTTTTAACCATTCCATAAATCTTGTGTTTTGGGCCCCTGGAAGCATGAAAATCACTTTAAACATGCTAATTTTAGCTCTAACACTGATGATCCACCTACAAATGTGAACTGACGTTCAAAAATAAAACATTTGAAAACGGACCATTTTCCACATTTCTGAAGCATGACGTAATGGGGGGGTGTTATCTCTTTTGTCGAAAATCAGCCGTTTTTGCTCGAACATTAAATGCCTCCAAATGGTATTTAATTAACTTCCCGAGCCCCTGGAAGCATGAAAATCACTTTAAACATGCTAATTTTAGCTCTAACACTGATGATCCACCTACAAATGTGAACTGACGTTCAAAAATAAAACATTTGAAAACGGACCATTTTCCACATTTCTGAAGCATGACGTAATGGGAGGGTGTTATCTCTTTTGTCGAAAATCAGCCGTTTTTGCTCGAACATTAAATGCCTCCAAATGGTATTTAATTAACTTCCCGAGCCCCTGGAAGCATGAAAATCACTTTAAACATGCTAATTTTAGCTCTAACACTGATGATCCACCTACAAATGTGAACTGACGTTCAAAAATAAAACATTTGAAAACGGACCATTTTCCACATTTCTGAAGCATGACGTAATGGGGGGGTGTTATCTCTTTTGTCGAAAATCAGCCGTTTTTGCTCGAACATTAAATGCCTCCAAATGGTATTTAATTAACTTCCCGAGCCCCTGGAAGCATGAAAATCACTTTAAACATGCTAATTTTAGCTCTAACACTGATGATCCACCTACAAATGTGAACTGACGTTCAAAAATAAAACATTTGAAAACGGACCATTTTCCACATTTCTGAAGCATGACGTAATGGGGGGGTGTTATCTCTTTTGTCGAAAATCAGCCGTTTTTGCTCGAACATTAAATGCCTCCAAATGGTATTTAATTAACTTCCCGGGGTGAAGAAACCCTTTTTGAGAACTCAGAGTGAGTAAATTGGCCATTTTCATGCACTTTTAACCATTCCATAAATCTTGTGTTTTGGGCCCCTGGAAGCATGAAAATCACTTTAAACATGCTAATTTTAGCTCTAACACTGATGATCCACCTACAAATGTGAACTGACGTTCAAAAATAAAACATTTGAAAACGGACCATTTTCCACATTTCTGAAGCATGACGTAATGGGGGGGTGTTATCTCTTTTGTCGAAAATCAGCCGTTTTTGCTCGAACATTAAATGCCTCCAAATGGTATTTAATTAACTTCCCGGGGTGAAGAAACCCTTTTTGAGAACTCAGAGTGAGTAAATTGGCCATTTTCATGCACTTTTAACCATTCCATAAATCTTGTGTTTTGGGCCCCTGGAAGCATGAAAATCACTTTAAACATGCTAATTTTAGCTCTAACACTGATGATCCACCTACAAATGTGAACTGACGTTCAAAAATAAAACATTTGAAAACGGACCATTTTCCACATTTCTGAAGCATGACGTAATGGGGGGGTGTTATCTCTTTTGTCGAAAATCAGCCGTTTTTGCTCGAACATTAAATGCCTCCAAATGGTATTTAATTAACTTCCCGAGCCCCTGGAAGCATGAAAATCACTTTAAACATGCTAATTTTAGCTCTAACACTGATGATCCACCTACAAATGTGAACTGACGTTCAAAAATAAAACATTTGAAAACGGACCATTTTCCACATTTCTGAAGCATGACGTAATGGGGGGGTGTTATCTCTTTTGTCGAAAATCAGCCGTTTTTGCTCGAACATTAAATGCCTCCAAATGGTATTTAATTAACTTCCCGAGCCCCTGGAAGCATGAAAATCACTTTAAACATGCTAATTTTAGCTCTAACACTGATGATCCACCTACAAATGTGAACTGACGTTCAAAAATAAAACATTTGAAAACGGACCATTTTCCACATTTCTGAAGCATGACGTAATGGGGGGGTGTTATCTCTTTTGTCGAAAATCAGCCGTTTTTGCTCGAACATTAAATGCCTCCAAATGGTATTTAATTAACTTCCCGAGCCCCTGGAAGCATGAAAATCACTTTAAACATGCTAATTTTAGCTCTAACACTGATGATCCACCTACAAATGTGAACTGACGTTCAAAAATAAAACATTTGAAAACGGACCATTTTCCACATTTCTGAAGCATGACGTAATGGGGGGGTGTTATCTCTTTTGTCGAAAATCAGCCGTTTTTGCTCGAACATTAAATGCCTCCAAATGGTATTTAATTAACTTCCCGGGGTGAAGAAACCCTTTTTGAGAACGCAGAGTGAGTAAATTGGCCATTTTCATGCACTTTTAACCATTCCATAAATCTTGTGTTTTGGGCCCCTGGAAGCATGAAAATCACTTTAAACATGCTAATTTTAGCTCTAACACTGATGATCCACCTACAAATGTGAACTGACGTTCAAAAATAAAACATTTGAAAACGGACCATTTTCCACATTTCTGAAGCATGACGTAATGGGGGGGTGTTATCTCTTTTGTCGAAAATCAGCCGTTTTTGCTCGAACATTAAATGCCTCCAAATGGTATTTAATTAACTTCCCGGGGTGAAGAAACCCTTTTTGAGAACTCAGAGTGAGTAAATTGGCCATTTTCATGCACTTTTAACCATTCCATAAATCTTGTGTTTTGGGCCCCTGGAAGCATGAAAATCACTTTAAACATGCTAATTTTAGCTCTAACACTGATGATCCACCTACAAATGTGAACTGACGTTCAAAAATAAAACATTTGAAAACGGACCATTTTCCACATTTCCGAAGCATGACGTAATGGGGGGGGTGTTATCTCTTTTGTCGAAAATCAGCCGTTTTTGCTCGAACATTAAATGCCTCCAAATGGTATTTAATTAACTTCCCGAGCCCCTGGAAGCATGAAAATCACTTTAAACATGCTAATTTTAGCTCTAACACTGATGATCCACCTACAAATGTGAACTGACGTTCAAAAATAAAACATTTGAAAACGGACCATTTTCCACATTTCTGAAGCATGACGTAATGGGGGGGTGTTATCTCTTTTGTCGAAAATCAGCCGTTTTTGCTCGAACATTAAATGCCTCCAAATGGTATTTAATTAACTTCCCGAGCCGCTGGAAGCATGAAAATCACTTTAAACATGCTAATTTTAGCTCTAACACTGATGATCCACCTACAAATGTGAACTGACGTTCAAAAATAAAACATTTGAAAACGGACCATTTTCCACATTTCTGAAGCATGACGTAATGGGGGGGTGTTATCTCTTTTGTCGAAAATCAGCCGTTTTTGCTCGAACATTAAATGCCTCCAAATGGTATTTAATTAACTTCCCGAGCCCCTGGAAGCATGAAAATCACTTTAAACATGCTAATTTTAGCTCTAACACTGATGATCCACCTACAAATGTGAACTGACGTTCAAAAATAAAACATTTGAAAACGGACCATTTTCCACATTTCTGAAGCATGACGTAATGGGGGGGTGTTATCTCTTTTGTCGAAAATCAGCCGTTTTTGCTCGAACATTAAATGCCTCCAAATGGTATTTAATTAACTTACCGGGGTGAAGAAACCCTTTTTGAGAACTCAGAGTGAGTAAATTGGCCATTTTCATGCACTTTTAACCATTCCATAAATCTTGTGTTTTGGGCCCCTGGAAGCATGAAAATCACTTTAAACATGCTAATTTTAGCTCTAACACTGATGATCCACCTACAAATGTGAACTGACGTTCAAAAATAAAACATTTGAAAACGGACCATTTTCCACATTTCTGAAGCATGACGTAATGGGGGGGTGTTATCTCTTTTGTCGAAAATCAGCCGTTTTTGCTCGAACATTAAATGCCTCCAAATGGTATTTAATTAACTTCCCGAGCCCCTGGAAGCATGAAAATCACTTTAAACATGCTAATTTTAGCTCTAACACTGATGATCCACCTACAAATGTGAACTGACGTTCAAAAATAAAACATTTGAAAACGGACCATTTTCCACATTTCTGAAGCATGACTTAATGGGGGGGTGTTATCTCTTTTGTCGAAAATCAGCCGTTTTTGCTCGAACATTAAATGCCTCCAAATGGTATTTAATTAACTTCCCGGGGTGAAGAAACCCTTTTTGAGAACTCAGAGTGAGTAAATTGGCCATTTTCATGCACTTTTAACCATTCCATAAATCTTGTGTTTTGGGCCCCTGGAAGCATGAAAATCACTTTAAACATGCTAATTTTAGCTCTAACACTGATGATCCACCTACAAATGTGAACTGACGTTCAAAAATAAAACATTTGAAAACGGACCATTTTCCACATTTCTGAAGCATGACGTAATGGGGGGGTGTTATCTCTTTTGTCGAAAATCAGCCGTTTTTGCTCGAACATTAAATGCCTCCAAATGGTATTTAATTAACTTCCCGAGCCCCTGGAAGCATGAAAATCACTTTAAACATGCTAATTTTAGCTCTAACACTGATGATCCACCTACAAATGTGAACTGACGTTCAAAAATAAAACATTTGAAAACGGACCATTTACCACATTTCTGAAGCATGACGTAATGGGGGGGTGTTATCTCTTTTGTCGAAAATCAGCCGTTTTTGCTCGAACATTAAATGCCTCCAAATGGTATTTAATTAACTTCCCGAGCCCCTGGAAGCATGAAAATCACTTTAAACATGCTAATTTTAGCTCTAACACTGATGATCCACCTACAAATGTGAACTGACGTTCAAAAATAAAACATTTGAAAACGGACCATTTTCCACATTTCTGAAGCATGACGTAATGGGGGGGTGTTATCTCTTTTGTCGAAAATCAGCCGTTTTTGCTCGAACATTAAATGCCTCCAAATGGTATTTAATTAACTTCCCGAGCCCCTGGAAGCATGAAAATCACTTTAAACATGCTAATTTTAGCTCTAACACTGATGATCCACCTACAAATGTGAACTGACGTTCAAAAATAAAACATTTGAAAACGGACCATTTTCCACATTTCTGAAGCATGACGTAATGGGGGGGTGTTATCTCTTTTGTCGAAATCAGCCGTTTTTGCTCGAACATTAAATGCCTCCAAATGGTATTTAATTAACTTCCCGAGCCCCTGGAAGCATGAAAATCACTTTAAACATGCTAATTTTAGCTCTAACACTGATGATCCACCTACAAATGTGAACTGACGTTCAAAAATAAAACATTTGAAAACGGACCATTTTCCACATTTCTGAAGCATGACGTAATGGGGGGGTGTTATCTCTTTTGTCGAAAATCAGCCGTTTTTGCTCGAACATTAAATGCCTCCAAATGGTATTTAATTAACTTCCCGGGGTGAAGAAACCCTTTTTGAGAACTCAGAGTGAGTAAATTGGCCATTTTCATGCACTTTTAACCATTCCATAAATCTTGTGTTTTGGGCCCCTGGAAGCATGAAAATCACTTTAAACATGCTAATTTTAGCTCTAACACTGATGATCCACCTACAAATGTGAACTGACGTTCAAAAATAAAACATTTGAAAACGGACCATTTTCCACATTTCTGAAGCATGACGTAATGGGGGGGTGTTATCTCTTTTGTCGAAAATCAGCCGTTTTTGCTCGAACATTAAATGCCTCCAAATGGTATTTAATTAACTTCCCGAGCCCCTGGAAGCATGAAAATCACTTTAAACATGCTAATTTTAGCTCTAACACTGATGATCCACCTACAAATGTGAACTGACGTTCAAAAATAAAACATTTGAAAACGGACCATTTTCCACATTTCTGAAGCATGACGTAATGGGAGGGTGTTATCTCTTTTGTCGAAAATCAGCCGTTTTTGCTCGAACATTAAATGCCTCCAAATGGTATTTAATTAACTTCCCGAGCCCCTGGAAGCATGAAAATCACTTTAAACATGCTAATTTTAGCTCTAACACTGATGATCCACCTACAAATGTGAACTGACGTTCAAAAATAAAACATTTGAAAACGGACCATTTTCCACATTTCTGAAGCATGACGTAATGGGGGGGTGTTATCTCTTTTGTCGAAAATCAGCCGTTTTTGCTCGAACATTAAATGCCTCCAAATGGTATTTAATTAACTTCCCGAGCCCCTGGAAGCATGAAAATCACTTTAAACATGCTAATTTTAGCTCTAACACTGATGATCCACCTACAAATGTGAACTGACGTTCAAAAATAAAACATTTGAAAACGGACCATTTTCCACATTTCTGAAGCATGACGTAATGGGGGGGTGTTATCTCTTTTGTCGAAAATCAGCCGTTTTTGCTCGAACATTAAATGCCTCCAAATGGTATTTAATTAACTTCCCGGGGTGAAGAAACCCTTTTTGAGAACTCAGAGTGAGTAAATTGGCCATTTTCATGCACTTTTAACCATTCCATAAATCTTGTGTTTTGGGCCCCTGGAAGCATGAAAATCACTTTAAACATGCTAATTTTAGCTCTAACACTGATGATCCACCTACAAATGTGAACTGACGTTCAAAAATAAAACATTTGAAAACGGACCATTTTCCACATTTCTGAAGCATGACGTAATGGGGGGGTGTTATCTCTTTTGTCGAAAATCAGCCGTTTTTGCTCGAACATTAAATGCCTCCAAATGGTATTTAATTAACTTCCCGGGGTGAAGAAACCCTTTTTGAGAACTCAGAGTGAGTAAATTGGCCATTTTCATGCACTTTTAACCATTCCATAAATCTTGTGTTTTGGGCCCCTGGAAGCATGAAAATCACTTTAAACATGCTAATTTTAGCTCTAACACTGATGATCCACCTACAAATGTGAACTGACGTTCAAAAATAAAACATTTGAAAACGGACCATTTTCCACATTTCTGAAGCATGACGTAATGGGGGGGTGTTATCTCTTTTGTCGAAAATCAGCCGTTTTTGCTCGAACATTAAATGCCTCCAAATGGTATTTAATTAACTTCCCGAGCCCCTGGAAGCATGAAAATCACTTTAAACATGCTAATTTTAGCTCTAACACTGATGATCCACCTACAAATGTGAACTGACGTTCAAAAATAAAACATTTGAAAACGGACCATTTTCCACATTTCTGAAGCATGACGTAATGGGGGGGTGTTATCTCTTTTGTCGAAAATCAGCCGTTTTTGCTCGAACATTAAATGCCTCCAAATGGTATTTAATTAACTTCCCGAGCCCCTGGAAGCATGAAAATCACTTTAAACATGCTAATTTTAGCTCTAACACTGATGATCCACCTACAAATGTGAACTGACGTTCAAAAATAAAACATTTGAAAACGGACCATTTTCCACATTTCTGAAGCATGACGTAATGGGGGGGTGTTATCTCTTTTGTCGAAAATCAGCCGTTTTTGCTCGAACATTAAATGCCTCCAAATGGTATTTAATTAACTTCCCGAGCCCCTGGAAGCATGAAAATCACTTTAAACATGCTAATTTTAGCTCTAACACTGATGATCCACCTACAAATGTGAACTGACGTTCAAAAATAAAACATTTGAAAACGGACCATTTTCCACATTTCTGAAGCATGACGTAATGGGGGGGTGTTATCTCTTTTGTCGAAAATCAGCCGTTTTTGCTCGAACATTAAATGCCTCCAAATGGTATTTAATTAACTTCCCGGGGTGAAGAAACCCTTTTTGAGAACGCAGAGTGAGTAAATTGGCCATTTTCATGCACTTTTAACCATTCCATAAATCTTGTGTTTTGGGCCCCTGGAAGCATGAAAATCACTTTAAACATGCTAATTTTAGCTCTAACACTGATGATCCACCTACAAATGTGAACTGACGTTCAAAAATAAAACATTTGAAAACGGACCATTTTCCACATTTCTGAAGCATGACGTAATGGGGGGGTGTTATCTCTTTTGTCGAAAATCAGCCGTTTTTGCTCGAACATTAAATGCCTCCAAATGGTATTTAATTAACTTCCCGGGGTGAAGAAACCCTTTTTGAGAACTCAGAGTGAGTAAATTGGCCATTTTCATGCACTTTTAACCATTCCATAAATCTTGTGTTTTGGGCCCCTGGAAGCATGAAAATCACTTTAAACATGCTAATTTTAGCTCTAACACTGATGATCCACCTACAAATGTGAACTGACGTTCAAAAATAAAACATTTGAAAACGGACCATTTTCCACATTTCCGAAGCATGACGTAATGGGGGGGGTGTTATCTCTTTTGTCGAAAATCAGCCGTTTTTGCTCGAACATTAAATGCCTCCAAATGGTATTTAATTAACTTCCCGAGCCCCTGGAAGCATGAAAATCACTTTAAACATGCTAATTTTAGCTCTAACACTGATGATCCACCTACAAATGTGAACTGACGTTCAAAAATAAAACATTTGAAAACGGACCATTTTCCACATTTCTGAAGCATGACGTAATGGGGGGGTGTTATCTCTTTTGTCGAAAATCAGCCGTTTTTGCTCGAACATTAAATGCCTCCAAATGGTATTTAATTAACTTCCCGAGCCGCTGGAAGCATGAAAATCACTTTAAACATGCTAATTTTAGCTCTAACACTGATGATCCACCTACAAATGTGAACTGACGTTCAAAAATAAAACATTTGAAAACGGACCATTTTCCACATTTCTGAAGCATGACGTAATGGGGGGGTGTTATCTCTTTTGTCGAAAATCAGCCGTTTTTGCTCGAACATTAAATGCCTCCAAATGGTATTTAATTAACTTCCCGAGCCCCTGGAAGCATGAAAATCACTTTAAACATGCTAATTTTAGCTCTAACACTGATGATCCACCTACAAATGTGAACTGACGTTCAAAAATAAAACATTTGAAAACGGACCATTTTCCACATTTCTGAAGCATGACGTAATGGGGGGGTGTTATCTCTTTTGTCGAAAATCAGCCGTTTTTGCTCGAACATTAAATGCCTCCAAATGGTATTTAATTAACTTACCGGGGTGAAGAAACCCTTTTTGAGAACTCAGAGTGAGTAAATTGGCCATTTTCATGCACTTTTAACCATTCCATAAATCTTGTGTTTTGGGCCCCTGGAAGCATGAAAATCACTTTAAACATGCTAATTTTAGCTCTAACACTGATGATCCACCTACAAATGTGAACTGACGTTCAAAAATAAAACATTTGAAAACGGACCATTTTCCACATTTCTGAAGCATGACGTAATGGGGGGGTGTTATCTCTTTTGTCGAAAATCAGCCGTTTTTGCTCGAACATTAAATGCCTCCAAATGGTATTTAATTAACTTCCCGAGCCCCTGGAAGCATGAAAATCACTTTAAACATGCTAATTTTAGCTCTAACACTGATGATCCACCTACAAATGTGAACTGACGTTCAAAAATAAAACATTTGAAAACGGACCATTTTCCACATTTCTGAAGCATGACGTAATGGGGGGGTGTTATCTCTTTTGTCGAAAATCAGCCGTTTTTGCTCGAACATTAAATGCCTCCAAATGGTATTTAATTAACTTCCCGAGCCCCTGGAAGCATGAAAATCACTTTAAACATGCTAATTTTAGCTCTAACACTGATGATCCACCTACAAATGTGAACTGACGTTCAAAAATAAAACATTTGAAAACGGACCATTTTCCACATTTCTGAAGCATGACGTAATGGGGGGGTGTTATCTCTTTTGTCGAAAATCAGCCGTTTTTGCTCGAACATTAAATGCCTCCAAATGGTATTTAATTAACTTCCCGAGCCCCTGGAAGCATGAAAATTACTTTAAACATGCTAATTTTAGCTCTAACACTGATGATCCACCTACAAATGTGAACTGACGTTCAAAAATAAAACATTTGAAAACTGACCATTTTCCACATTTCTGAAGCATGACGTAATGGGGGGGTGTTATCTCTTTTGTCGAAAATCAGCCGTTTTTGCTCGAACATTAAATGCCTCCAAATGGTATTTAATTAACTTCCCGAGCCCCTGGAAGCATGAAAATCACTTTAAACATGCTAATTTTAGCTCTAACACTGATGATCCACCTACAAATGTGAACTGACGTTCAAAAATAAAACATTTGAAAACGGACCATTTTCCACATTTCTGAAGCATGACGTAATGGGGGGGTGTTATCTCTTTTGTCGAAAATCAGCCGTTTTTGCTCGAACATTAAATGCCTCCAAATGGTATTTAATTAACTTCCCGGGGTGAAGAAACCCTTTTTGAGAACTCAGAGTGAGTAAATTGGCCATTTTCATGCACTTTTAACCATTCCATAAATCTTGTGTTTTGGGCCCCTGGAAGCATGAAAATCACTTTAAACATGCTAATTTTAGCTCTAACACTGATGATCCACCTACAAATGTGAACTGACGTTCAAAAATAAAACATTTGAAAACGGACCATTTTCCACATTTCTGAAGCATGACGTAATGGGGGGGTGTTATCTCTTTTGTCGAAAATCAGCCGTTTTTGCTCGAACATTAAATGCCTCCAAATGGTATTTAATTAACTTCCCGAGCCCCTGGAAGCATGAAAATCACTTTAAACATGCTAATTTTAGCTCTAACACTGATGATCCACCTACAAATGTGAACTGACGTTCAAAAATAAAACATTTGAAAACGGACCATTTTCCACATTTCTGAAGCATGACGTAATGGGGGGTGTTATCTCTTTTGTCGAAAATCTGCCGTTTTTGCTCGAACATTAAATGCCTCCAAATGGTATTTAATTAACTTCCCGAGCCCCTGGAAGCATGAAAATCACTTTAAACATGCTAATTTTAGCTCTAACACTGATGATCCACCTACAAATGTGAACTGACGTTCAAAAATAAAACATTTGAAAACGGACCATTTTCCACATTTCTGAAGCATGACGTAATGGGGGGGTGTTATCTCTTTTGTCGAAAATCAGCCGTTTTTGCTCGAACATTAAATGCCTCCAAATGGTATTTAATTAACTTCCCGAGCCCCTGGAAGCATGAAAATCACTTTAAACATGCTAATTTTAGCTCTAACACTGATGATCCACCTACAAATGTGAACTGACGTTCAAAAATAAAACATTTGAAAACGGACCATTTTCCACATTTCTGAAGCATGACGTAATGGGGGGGTGTTATCTCTTTTGTCGAAAATCAGCCGTTTTTGCTCGAACATTAAATGCCTCCAAATGGTATTTAATTAACTTCCCGGGGTGAAGAAACCCTTTTTGAGAACTCAGAGTGAGTAAATTGGCCATTTTCATGCACTTTTAACCATTCCATAAATCTTGTGTTTTGGGCCCCTGGAAGCATGAAAATCACTTTAAACATGCTAATTTTAGCTCTAACACTGATGATCCACCTACAAATGTGAACTGACGTTCAAAAATAAAACATTTGAAAACGGACCATTTTCCACATTTCTGAAGCATGACGTAATGGGGGGGTGTTATCTCTTTTGTCGAAAATCAGCCGTTTTTGCTCGAACATTAAATGCCTCCAAATGGTATTTAATTAACTTCCCGAGCCCCTGGAAGCATGAAAATCACTTTAAACATGCTAATTTTAGCTCTAACACTGATGATCCACCTACAAATGTGAACTGACGTTCAAAAATAAAACATTTGAAAACGGACCATTTTCCACATTTCTGAAGCATGACGTAATGGGGGGGTGTTATCTCTTTTGTCGAAAATCAGCCGTTTTTGCTCGAACATTAAATGCCTCCAAATGCTATTTAATTAACTTCCTGAGCCCCTGGAAGCATGAAAATCACTTTAAACATGCTAAATTTAGCTCTAACACTGATGATCCACCTACAAATGTGAACTGACGTTCAAAAATAAAACATTTGAAAACGGACCATTTTCCACATTTCTGAAGCATGACGTAATGGGGGGGTGTTATCTCTTTTGTCGAAAATCAGCCGTTTTTGCTCGAACATTAAATGCCTCCAAATGGTATTTAATTAACTTCCCGGGGTGAAGAAACCCTTTTTGAGAACTCAGAGTGAGTAAATTGGCCATTTTCATGCACTTTTAACCATTCCATAAATCTTGTGTTTTGGGCCCCTGGAAGCATGAAAATCACTTTAAACATGCTAATTTTAGCTCTAACACTGATGATCCACCTACAAATGTGAACTGACGTTCAAAAATAAAACATTTGAAAAGGGACCATTTTCCACATTTCTGAAGCATGACGTAATGGGGGGGTGTTATCTCTTTTGTCGAAAATCAGCCGTTTTTGCTCGAACATTAAATGCCTCCAAATGGTATTTAATTAACTTCCCGAGCCCCTGGAAGCATGAAAATCACTTTAAACATGCTAATTTTAGCTCTAACACTGATGATCCACCTACAAATGTGAACTGACGTTCAAAAATAAAACATTTGAAAACGGACCATTTTCCACATTTCTGAAGCATGACGTAATGGGGGGGTGTTATCTCTTTTGTCGAAAATCAGCCGTTTTTGCTCGAACATTAAATGCCTCCAAATGGTATTTAATTAACTTCCCGGGGTGAAGAAACCCTTTTTGAGAACTCAGAGTGAGTAAATTGGCCATTTTCATGCACTTTTAACCATTCCATAAATCTTGTGTTTTGGGCCCCTGGAAGCATGAAAATCACTTTAAACATGCTAATTTTAGCTCTAACACTGATGATCCACCTACAAATGTGAACTGACGTTCAAAAATAAAACATTTGAAAACGGACCATTTTCCACATTTCTGAAGCATGACGTAATGGGGGGGTGTTATCTCTTTTGTCGAAAATCAGCCGTTTTTGCTCGAACATTAAATGCCTCCAAATGGTATTTAATTAACTTCCCGAGCCCCTGGAAGCATGAAAATCACTTTAAACATGCTAATTTTAGCTCTAACACTGATGATCCACCTACAAATGTGAACTGACGTTCAAAAATAAAACATTTGAAAACGGACCATTTTCCACATTTCTGAAGCATGACGTAATGGGGGGGTGTTATCTCTTTTGTCGAAAATCAGCCGTTTTTGCTCGAACATTAAATGCCTCCAAATGGTATTTAATTAACTTCCCGGGGTGAAGAAACCCTTTTTGAGAACTCAGAGTGAGTAAATTGGCCATTTTCATGCACTTTTAACCATTCCATAAATCTTGTGTTTTGGGCCCCTGGAAGCATGAAAATCACTTTAAACATGCTAATTTTAGCTCTAACACTGATGATCCACCTACAAATGTGAACTGACGTTCAAAAATAAAACATTTGAAAACGGACCATTTTCCACATTTCTGAAGCATGACGTAATGGGGGGGTGTTATCTCTTTTGTCGAAAATCAGCCGTTTTTGCTCGAACATTAAATGCCTCCAAATGGTATTTAATTAACTTCCCGAGCCCCTGGAAGCATGAAAATCACTTTAAACATGCTAATTTTAGCTCTAACACTGATGATCCACCTACAAATGTGAACTGACGTTCAAAAATAAAACATTTGAAAACGGACCATTTTCCACATTTCTGAAGCATGACGTAATGGGGGGGTGTTATCTCTTTTGTCGAAAATCAGCCGTTTTTGCTCGAACATTAAATGCCTCCAAATGGTATTTAATTAACTTCCCGAGCCCCTGGAAGCATGAAAATCACTTTAAACATGCTAATTTTAGCTCTAACACTGATGATCCACCTACAAATGTGAACTGACGTTCAAAAATAAAACATTTGAAAACGGACCATTTTCCACATTTCTGAAGCATGACGTAATGGGGGGGGGTGTTATCGCTTTTGTCGAAAATCAGCCGTTTTTGCTCGAACATTAAATGCCTCCAAATGGTATTTAATTAACTTCCCGAGCCCCTGGAAGCATGAAAATCACTTTAAACATGCTAATTTTAGCTCTAACACTGATGATCCACCTACAAATGTGAACTGACGTTCAAAAATAAAACATTTGAAAACGGACCATTTTCCACATTTCTGAAGCATGACGTAATGGGGGGGTGTTATCTCTTTTGTCGAAAATCAGCCGTTTTTGCTCGAACATTAAATGCCTCCAAATGGTATTTAATTAACTTCCCGGGGTGAAGAAACCCTTTTTGAGAACTCAGAGTGAGTAAATTGGCCATTTTCATGCACTTTTAACCATTCCATAAATCTTGTGTTTTGGGCCCCTGGAAGCATGAAAATCACTTTAAACATGCTAATTTTAGCTCTAACACTGATGATCCACCTACAAATGTGAACTGACGTTCAAAAATAAAACATTTGAAAACGGACCATTTTCCACATTTCTGAAGCATGACGTAATGGGGGGGTGTTATCTCTTTTGTCGAAAATCAGCCGTTTTTGCTCGAACATTAAATGCCTCCAAATGGTATTTAATTAACTTCCCGAGCCCCTGGAAGCATGAAAATCACTTTAAACATGCTAATTTTAGCTCTAACACTGATGATCCACCTACAAATGTGAACTGACGTTCAAAAATAAAACATTTGAAAACGGACCATTTTCCACATTTCTGAAGCATGACTTAATGGGGGGGTGTTATCTCTTTTGTCGAAAATCAGCCGTTTTTGCTCGAACATTAAATGCCTCCAAATGGTATTTAATTAACTTCCCGGGGTGAAGAAACCCTTTTTGAGAACTCAGAGTGAGTAAATTGGCCATTTTCATGCACTTTTAACCATTCCATAAATCTTGTGTTTTGGGCCCCTGGAAGCATGAAAATCACTTTAAACATGCTAATTTTAGCTCTAACACTGATGATCCACCTACAAATGTGAACTGACGTTCAAAAATAAAACATTTGAAAACGGACCATTTTCCACATTTCTGAAGCATGACGTAATGGGGGGGTGTTATCTCTTTTGTCGAAAATCAGCCGTTTTTGCTCGAACATTAAATGCCTCCAAATGGTATTTAATTAACTTCCCGAGCCCCTGGAAGCATGAAAATCACTTTAAACATGCTAATTTTAGCTCTAACACTGATGATCCACCTACAAATGTGAACTGACGTTCAAAAATAAAACATTTGAAAACGGACCATTTACCACATTTCTGAAGCATGACGTAATGGGGGGGTGTTATCTCTTTTGTCGAAAATCAGCCGTTTTTGCTCGAACATTAAATGCCTCCAAATGGTATTTAATTAACTTCCCGAGCCCCTGGAAGCATGAAAATCACTTTAAACATGCTAATTTTAGCTCTAACACTGATGATCCACCTACAAATGTGAACTGACGTTCAAAAATAAAACATTTGAAAACGGACCATTTTCCACATTTCTGAAGCATGACGTAATGGGGGGGTGTTATCTCTTTTGTCGAAAATCAGCCGTTTTTGCTCGAACATTAAATGCCTCCAAATGGTATTTAATTAACTTCCCGAGCCCCTGGAAGCATGAAAATCACTTTAAACATGCTAATTTTAGCTCTAACACTGATGATCCACCTACAAATGTGAACTGACGTTCAAAAATAAAACATTTGAAAACGGACCATTTTCCACATTTCTGAAGCATGACGTAATGGGGGGGTGTTATCTCTTTTGTCGAAATCAGCCGTTTTTGCTCGAACATTAAATGCCTCCAAATGGTATTTAATTAACTTCCCGAGCCCCTGGAAGCATGAAAATCACTTTAAACATGCTAATTTTAGCTCTAACACTGATGATCCACCTACAAATGTGAACTGACGTTCAAAAATAAAACATTTGAAAACGGACCATTTTCCACATTTCTGAAGCATGACGTAATGGGGGGGTGTTATCTCTTTTGTCGAAAATCAGCCGTTTTTGCTCGAACATTAAATGCCTCCAAATGGTATTTAATTAACTTCCCGGGGTGAAGAAACCCTTTTTGAGAACTCAGAGTGAGTAAATTGGCCATTTTCATGCACTTTTAACCATTCCATAAATCTTGTGTTTTGGGCCCCTGGAAGCATGAAAATCACTTTAAACATGCTAATTTTAGCTCTAACACTGATGATCCACCTACAAATGTGAACTGACGTTCAAAAATAAAACATTTGAAAACGGACCATTTTCCACATTTCTGAAGCATGACGTAATGGGGGGGTGTTATCTCTTTTGTCGAAAATCAGCCGTTTTTGCTCGAACATTAAATGCCTCCAAATGGTATTTAATTAACTTCCCGAGCCCCTGGAAGCATGAAAATCACTTTAAACATGCTAATTTTAGCTCTAACACTGATGATCCACCTACAAATGTGAACTGACGTTCAAAAATAAAACATTTGAAAACGGACCATTTTCCACATTTCTGAAGCATGACGTAATGGGAGGGTGTTATCTCTTTTGTCGAAAATCAGCCGTTTTTGCTCGAACATTAAATGCCTCCAAATGGTATTTAATTAACTTCCCGAGCCCCTGGAAGCATGAAAATCACTTTAAACATGCTAATTTTAGCTCTAACACTGATGATCCACCTACAAATGTGAACTGACGTTCAAAAATAAAACATTTGAAAACGGACCATTTTCCACATTTCTGAAGCATGACGTAATGGGGGGGTGTTATCTCTTTTGTCGAAAATCAGCCGTTTTTGCTCGAACATTAAATGCCTCCAAATGGTATTTAATTAACTTCCCGAGCCCCTGGAAGCATGAAAATCACTTTAAACATGCTAATTTTAGCTCTAACACTGATGATCCACCTACAAATGTGAACTGACGTTCAAAAATAAAACATTTGAAAACGGACCATTTTCCACATTTCTGAAGCATGACGTAATGGGGGGGTGTTATCTCTTTTGTCGAAAATCAGCCGTTTTTGCTCGAACATTAAATGCCTCCAAATGGTATTTAATTAACTTCCCGGGGTGAAGAAACCCTTTTTGAGAACTCAGAGTGAGTAAATTGGCCATTTTCATGCACTTTTAACCATTCCATAAATCTTGTGTTTTGGGCCCCTGGAAGCATGAAAATCACTTTAAACATGCTAATTTTAGCTCTAACACTGATGATCCACCTACAAATGTGAACTGACGTTCAAAAATAAAACATTTGAAAACGGACCATTTTCCACATTTCTGAAGCATGACGTAATGGGGGGGTGTTATCTCTTTTGTCGAAAATCAGCCGTTTTTGCTCGAACATTAAATGCCTCCAAATGGTATTTAATTAACTTCCCGGGGTGAAGAAACCCTTTTTGAGAACTCAGAGTGAGTAAATTGGCCATTTTCATGCACTTTTAACCATTCCATAAATCTTGTGTTTTGGGCCCCTGGAAGCATGAAAATCACTTTAAACATGCTAATTTTAGCTCTAACACTGATGATCCACCTACAAATGTGAACTGACGTTCAAAAATAAAACATTTGAAAACGGACCATTTTCCACATTTCTGAAGCATGACGTAATGGGGGGGTGTTATCTCTTTTGTCGAAAATCAGCCGTTTTTGCTCGAACATTAAATGCCTCCAAATGGTATTTAATTAACTTCCCGAGCCCCTGGAAGCATGAAAATCACTTTAAACATGCTAATTTTAGCTCTAACACTGATGATCCACCTACAAATGTGAACTGACGTTCAAAAATAAAACATTTGAAAACGGACCATTTTCCACATTTCTGAAGCATGACGTAATGGGGGGGTGTTATCTCTTTTGTCGAAAATCAGCCGTTTTTGCTCGAACATTAAATGCCTCCAAATGGTATTTAATTAACTTCCCGAGCCCCTGGAAGCATGAAAATCACTTTAAACATGCTAATTTTAGCTCTAACACTGATGATCCACCTACAAATGTGAACTGACGTTCAAAAATAAAACATTTGAAAACGGACCATTTTCCACATTTCTGAAGCATGACGTAATGGGGGGGTGTTATCTCTTTTGTCGAAAATCAGCCGTTTTTGCTCGAACATTAAATGCCTCCAAATGGTATTTAATTAACTTCCCGAGCCCCTGGAAGCATGAAAATCACTTTAAACATGCTAATTTTAGCTCTAACACTGATGATCCACCTACAAATGTGAACTGACGTTCAAAAATAAAACATTTGAAAACGGACCATTTTCCACATTTCTGAAGCATGACGTAATGGGGGGGTGTTATCTCTTTTGTCGAAAATCAGCCGTTTTTGCTCGAACATTAAATGCCTCCAAATGGTATTTAATTAACTTCCCGGGGTGAAGAAACCCTTTTTGAGAACGCAGAGTGAGTAAATTGGCCATTTTCATGCACTTTTAACCATTCCATAAATCTTGTGTTTTGGGCCCCTGGAAGCATGAAAATCACTTTAAACATGCTAATTTTAGCTCTAACACTGATGATCCACCTACAAATGTGAACTGACGTTCAAAAATAAAACATTTGAAAACGGACCATTTTCCACATTTCTGAAGCATGACGTAATGGGGGGGTGTTATCTCTTTTGTCGAAAATCAGCCGTTTTTGCTCGAACATTAAATGCCTCCAAATGGTATTTAATTAACTTCCCGGGGTGAAGAAACCCTTTTTGAGAACTCAGAGTGAGTAAATTGGCCATTTTCATGCACTTTTAACCATTCCATAAATCTTGTGTTTTGGGCCCCTGGAAGCATGAAAATCACTTTAAACATGCTAATTTTAGCTCTAACACTGATGATCCACCTACAAATGTGAACTGACGTTCAAAAATAAAACATTTGAAAACGGACCATTTTCCACATTTCCGAAGCATGACGTAATGGGGGGGGTGTTATCTCTTTTGTCGAAAATCAGCCGTTTTTGCTCGAACATTAAATGCCTCCAAATGGTATTTAATTAACTTCCCGAGCCCCTGGAAGCATGAAAATCACTTTAAACATGCTAATTTTAGCTCTAACACTGATGATCCACCTACAAATGTGAACTGACGTTCAAAAATAAAACATTTGAAAACGGACCATTTTCCACATTTCTGAAGCATGACGTAATGGGGGGGTGTTATCTCTTTTGTCGAAAATCAGCCGTTTTTGCTCGAACATTAAATGCCTCCAAATGGTATTTAATTAACTTCCCGAGCCCCTGGAAGCATGAAAATCACTTTAAACATGCTAATTTTAGCTCTAACACTGATGATCCACCTACAAATGTGAACTGACGTTCAAAAATAAAACATTTGAAAACGGACCATTTTCCACATTTCTGAAGCATGACGTAATGGGGGGGTGTTATCTCTTTTGTCGAAAATCAGCCGTTTTTGCTCGAACATTAAATGCCTCCAAATGGTATTTAATTAACTTCCCGAGCCCCTGGAAGCATGAAAATCACTTTAAACATGCTAATTTTAGCTCTAACACTGATGATCCACCTACAAATGTGAACTGACGTTCAAAAATAAAACATTTGAAAACGGACCATTTTCCACATTTCTGAAGCATGACGTAATGGGGGGGTGTTATCTCTTTTGTCGAAAATCAGCCGTTTTTGCTCGAACATTAAATGCCTCCAAATGGTATTTAATTAACTTACCGGGGTGAAGAAACCCTTTTTGAGAACTCAGAGTGAGTAAATTGGCCATTTTCATGCACTTTTAACCATTCCATAAATCTTGTGTTTTGGGCCCCTGGAAGCATGAAAATCACTTTAAACATGCTAATTTTAGCTCTAACACTGATGATCCACCTACAAATGTGAACTGACGTTCAAAAATAAAACATTTGAAAACGGACCATTTTCCACATTTCTGAAGCATGACGTAATGGGGGGGTGTTATCTCTTTTGTCGAAAATCAGCCGTTTTTGCTCGAACATTAAATGCCTCCAAATGGTATTTAATTAACTTCCCGAGCCCCTGGAAGCATGAAAATCACTTTAAACATGCTAATTTTAGCTCTAACACTGATGATCCACCTACAAATGTGAACTGACGTTCAAAAATAAAACATTTGAAAACGGACCATTTTCCACATTTCTGAAGCATGACGTAATGGGGGGGTGTTATCTCTTTTGTCGAAAATCAGCCGTTTTTGCTCGAACATTAAATGCCTCCAAATGGTATTTAATTAACTTCCCGAGCCCCTGGAAGCATGAAAATCACTTTAAACATGCTAATTTTAGCTCTAACACTGATGATCCACCTACAAATGTGAACTGACGTTCAAAAATAAAACATTTGAAAACGGACCATTTTCCACATTTCTGAAGCATGACGTAATGGGGGGGTGTTATCTCTTTTGTCGAAAATCAGCCGTTTTTGCTCGAACATTAAATGCCTCCAAATGGTATTTAATTAACTTCCCGAGCCCCTGGAAGCATGAAAATCACTTTAAACATGCTAATTTTAGCTCTAACACTGATGATCCACCTACAAATGTGAACTGACGTTCAAAAATAAAACATTTGAAAACGGACCATTTTCCACATTTCTGAAGCATGACGTAATGGGGGGGTGTTATCTCTTTTGTCGAAAATCAGCCGTTTTTGCTCGAACATTAAATGCCTCCAAATGGTATTTAATTAACTTCCCGAGCCCCTGGAAGCATGAAAATCACTTTAAACATGCTAATTTTAGCTCTAACACTGATGATCCACCTACAAATGTGAACTGACGTTCAAAAATAAAACATTTGAAAACGGACCATTTTCCACATTTCTGAAGCATGACGTAATGGGGGGGTGTTATCTCTTTTGTCGAAAATCAGCCGTTTTTGCTCGAACATTAAATGCCTCCAAATGGTATTTAATTAACTTCCCGGGGTGAAGAAACCCTTTTTGAGAACTCAGAGTGAGTAAATTGGCCATTTTCATGCACTTTTAACCATTCCATAAATCTTGTGTTTTGGGCCCCTGGAAGCATGAAAATCACTTTAAACATGCTAATTTTAGCTCTAACACTGATGATCCACCTACAAATGTGAACTGACGTTCAAAAATAAAACATTTGAAAACGGACCATTTTCCACATTTCTGAAGCATGACGTAATGGGGGGGTGTTATCTCTTTTGTCGAAAATCAGCCGTTTTTGCTCGAACATTAAATGCCTCCAAATGGTATTTAATTAACTTCCCGAGCCCCTGGAAGCATGAAAATCACTTTAAACATGCTAATTTTAGCTCTAACACTGATGATCCACCTACAAATGTGAACTGACGTTCAAAAATAAAACATTTGAAAACGGACCATTTTCCACATTTCTGAAGCATGACGTAATGGGGGGTGTTATCTCTTTTGTCGAAAATCTGCCGTTTTTGCTCGAACATTAAATGCCTCCAAATGGTATTTAATTAACTTCCCGAGCCCCTGGAAGCATGAAAATCACTTTAAACATGCTAATTTTAGCTCTAACACTGATGATCCACCTACAAATGTGAACTGACGTTCAAAAATAAAACATTTGAAAACGGACCATTTTCCACATTTCTGAAGCATGACGTAATGGGGGGGTGTTATCTCTTTTGTCGAAAATCAGCCGTTTTTGCTCGAACATTAAATGCCTCCAAATGGTATTTAATTAACTTCCCGAGCCCCTGGAAGCATGAAAATCACTTTAAACATGCTAATTTTAGCTCTAACACTGATGATCCACCTACAAATGTGAACTGACGTTCAAAAATAAAACATTTGAAAACGGACCATTTTCCACATTTCTGAAGCATGACGTAATGGGGGGGTGTTATCTCTTTTGTCGAAAATCAGCCGTTTTTGCTCGAACATTAAATGCCTCCAAATGGTATTTAATTAACTTCCCGGGGTGAAGAAACCCTTTTTGAGAACTCAGAGTGAGTAAATTGGCCATTTTCATGCACTTTTAACCATTCCATAAATCTTGTGTTTTGGGCCCCTGGAAGCATGAAAATCACTTTAAACATGCTAATTTTAGCTCTAACACTGATGATCCACCTACAAATGTGAACTGACGTTCAAAAATAAAACATTTGAAAACGGACCATTTTCCACATTTCTGAAGCATGACGTAATGGGGGGGTGTTATCTCTTTTGTCGAAAATCAGCCGTTTTTGCTCGAACATTAAATGCCTCCAAATGGTATTTAATTAACTTCCCGAGCCCCTGGAAGCATGAAAATCACTTTAAACATGCTAATTTTAGCTCTAACACTGATGATCCACCTACAAATGTGAACT
>NW_028249565.1:0-59343 GCF_964263255.1 Lissotriton vulgaris | reverse complement strand
CCATTGAGGTTTCGTGGATTCTGAACCCGTTTCATGAAGGTCATCGGATATAGACGATTTTAGTATCAACGGACCGCAAATGACGAGTGTGACATGTATGAGTGTTTTTGTCATGTTCGAGTGATGGATTCACTACGTATTCATGGATTACGTTCTGAACCCTCGGGTTCCATTTTGTGTACGGCAGCCATTTTGTGTTGTTGCCCTCACATAGGCTGATAACTATGGCCGAACGAGTCTCTGGGACACGTACACCTTATCTGACTTCTTTGTGACCTGGACGAACTGACTCCTTGCCCGAGGCTGACCTCGTTGAGCCAGTTCCTTGTTAAGCAGCTGGTCAGATAGAGATCAAAGAGCAGGACATTGCTGAGTTTATGGTACACGCACACACCCTTCTATCTTGCTTCTCATCTGCTTCTGTTTCTTTCTTTGGGGCTTAATCATTGATATGGGTTGATGTTTTTACGATCGGTTTGTCCGGCCCGTTCGAACAGGAATGTTGGATTTTGCTTGGTCATGTCTGGTGGGCTGGACAACGGAAAGTGGGATTGTCTTTATGCGATATGTTTGAAATGTCACCCTATGATTGGTCAGTTTGTATGTAATTGATGCTAGCCAAGAATGTGATTTTTAGCATAAAAGACGATGCTCCGCTCTATGAATTTGTGCAGTCTCTAGCGAACCACCCGTGTTGTGCTTCGTAGATCTCTGTTCCTGGTTGCAGCCAATAAATTTGGTCTTTGACTTCATCAAGAAGTGTCCTGTGTCTCTGTTTGCCAAGGCAGGGGAATACGAAGACATCGGGCGTTACCCCCGGCGCCGCTTGGTTCTAAAACCCGGTTCTTCAGTTGGCGCCCAACGTGGGGCGACTTCAGCGGTACCGGTCCAAGCCTGAAGATCGCGAGGAGCTTCGTGTGGAAATTCTGGAGGGAGGCCTACCACTTCATCGACCCCTGTATGTCGTCGTGGTCCGAAAGTCTTTGCTGCGAGGTTCCCCGCTTTCCGACGGCTACGAAGGACTGCTGCCCTGACTGTCGCCCTTTCTTGGAGCCATTAGACGATTTGTAGAGTGAGACGATAGACGGGTTTTCTGGTGATTCCATCGACATTTCAGTTAAGTATGAGCGGAGCGTCTTCCAGTCCTTAATTTTGTTTGGTATCCCTTCGGGATCGCTTTGATTTGGTACCTGCAGGCCCCAAAGCTGAGGGACTCGTGTATTCACGAGACTATCGTTTTGAGATTTCCATTGAAGTTTGAAGCTAGACTAGTGAGCGAAGATGCCCGGTCTTAGCAGACTTGGAAAGATATTTTGTTGTGTTTGTACTAGGTATTCCCGATTGGAGGATTCGTGTCCGGTTTCTCCCATTGGAACACCGACCTATGAGCTCTAGGTAGAACATGGAGTGGGCCCCATCACGTATAATGAGGTATGGATCAAATATACCAGGAAAGACGGTGTCCTACAGTGGCCCCGTTATGGTAGCTTTGAAACAGAGATTTTAGACAATCTCGAAGGTAAACTGTTCAAGAAGAATGCCCGGCCGGCGATGTTTGACTCTTTCCGCTTATGGCGAAAGAAAGCCAAACAGAAAGAAATTAAGTTAGCGAAGCGAAATAAACGAGAACGAGGTATGTCAATGGTGCAAGCTGCTATACAGTTTAGGGATAATGAAGAAGAACAAGAAAGCGAACAGATGCTTAGGCAGTGTAAACTTGCGATAGACAAGTGCTATCCAGCTTTGCCACCTCAACAGCAAGAAGAAAAGAAAGATCTTGTGAAAGATCCTTTAATGTCGCATCCATTGAGTTCGCCACCCCCTTATGTGCAGAGCGCTACGGCACCTCCACAAGTTGTAGTTGCGCAACCTCCGGTTGCTTTGCCACCTGTGATTCCTCAACAGCCAGCTCCTCTTCCGTTGGCTCCTATTCCTTTGGTGCAGCCTTCTCAAGGGCCACCAACTTTGCTACCTCCTTCGTCTGCTATTCCTATACCTGTGTTGCCTGTTCCTTCCATTACTGTTCCAACGTTGGTTTCTTCTCATTCTGATCCGTCTCCTGTCCTTTTGTCAAGTTCTCCTTCTGCTCGACAGAGAATGACTGATGCTGTTGCTGGTCTCTTTTCTCCTTTGTTGGGTTCATTGGGTATATCTCCTGTTGTAGAGCGTAAGCAATTGCGTAGGCAATTGCCTGGTCCTGATGAACGGACAGTGTTAGATCATTTAGCGCGTAAATGGGTTACGTATCCTTCGCGATATGATCTTGAGGGTGTTATGGATGTTTTCCATCACTGGGAAGCACCGAAACAAAGATATGTTTTTGATATGATGTGTTTTTTCCTTTGTGAACAATGGGAAGATGGTGAGGTAGGACAAACTCCGCCTGAATTGTACCGCATACGTTCTGAGTTTGCGAAAGGGACTATTGTGGGTCTTGAGGTTGAGAAAGCAGTTGCGACATTGTTGTCATTTAAGAGTGAATCTCCTTCTCAGCGATTGCTTGAGCCTGACTCTTCAGTTAGGAGAAAGGCACGACAATATCCGATGCATGAGGTTCCCCCAGTTTGGAGACCTGGTGATGCAGCAGCTAATCCAGCTATTCCGCCACACTTTCAGCGAGTTTGGGTACATGTTCCATGGAAGCGTGCTGAAGTTTTAGCTCTTAAGCAGACGTTGCCTGACCCGCGTAAGAATCCAGCAGGATATTATAAGGAGCTATCTCAAACTGCGGATTCATGTATCATGAATCTAGCCGATATAGACATGTTGTTTGGAAATGTTGTCCACAGCCTATATGGGGAAAGATTCGTCACACGGATCATGCGCATGAATTAGGTGATACATGGGATAATCTTAGAGCTGCAGATGCTAGACAAGTAGGTGGTACTAAGCCTAAGGATGTGATTGCTGAACTCCCTGGTAGAATTATTGATTATATGAAGACTTTAATGCCGGCTATGCGTGTTAATTGGGACAAATTGTCTGCATGGAAGAGGAAGAAAAACGAGACTGTGTCCGACTTTTTCACGAGGTTCGAAGAGACATTTGTAGACCACAGTGGTCAGGACATGAGTACAGAAGGTGGTCAACGGTTGTTCATCGACAAATTTGTTCATAATTTGCTTCCAGAATTGTGCAATAGGTTGAAGGATTCTGAGAGTGCTTGGGCTGTTTCTACGTCAGCGCAGATTTTGGCTACTGCCCAGTACTATGAGAATAGGAACAAGGATGAGATAGAGAAAGCGGATAGAAAGACTAATGAATTGAAGACTAAAGTTCTTCTACAGCACGCTTATCCGCCTCGGAATAATCTGCGCGATTATCAGCAACCTCAGCAATATCAGAGAAACTCGCAAAGGTTCGAGTCTTCTCAACCACGTTTTCCCGTAGGCCCTAATCAATGTGCGTATTGCAAAGAAGAGGGTCATTTTAAGAGTAGTTGCCAGGTTCTGTTACAGCGCACGAATGGTGTTTCTGGTGTGAGAGGTCGAGGTGTTCAGCAAGCTCCTAGAGGTAGAGGTCGTGGTCAGAACGTGGAGAAGTGTGGCTCACTGGTTAGAGCAGGCAGACCCTGAAGCAGAGGTCAGACCCGGGACCAGGGTTCAATTCCCGACGCGGCAGGGTGTTGAGCTCAAATGTCCACGGACTCGATAATTCTCGCTTCGGTGCCTGACCTAATCATGGGTTCACACTCTGCAACTCTGGGCATTAAGCTTGCTTAATCTCCACAATGGCCCCCCCGCGGCGGGATGCCTGGCTTTCACCTTGGGGATGCCCTGTAAGGGCTATCTCACAGGGAAAAACCAGGATGGGTTCCCAAGGCAAGCGCGGAGATACCCCTTCGGGGGTCGATTCCTGCGCTATATAAGAAATATAATAATAATAATAATAACGCGCATTCTTTGCCTCCACAGAATTCTATGAATAGCTTTGATCAGCAGAATGGTGCATCTGGTAGGACCCCACAGTATTATGTGGACGATTACTATGTTGAAGGTGCGAATGTGGATGGTAATAATTGCTAGGACAGCCATAGACAAAGAGAGGGAGTTGTTTCAGTTCCAGGAGATCAGAGTGGACCTTATGTTGAAGTGATTGCATTAGGTGTGTCAGAGCCTTTTCTGTTGGATACTGGTGCTGCGAAGAGTTCTATTATGCACTCTAAACTCCCTGGCGCACCTTTGCCTGGCTTAACAAATGTTTCAGTAGGTTTTTCTGGCGCCCCGGTTACGAATCCGATTTCTAGTCCGTTGTCTATTTCTGTTGGACCTTGTGAATTCGAAGCACCCCTCATTCTGACGACAGGCTGTGGAGAGAACTTGTTGGGATTGGACTTGTTAAAGAGATTGTATGCAACGCTATATTGTTCTCCGTCAGGAGTACACCTTACATTGGGTAAGAGAGTGATCTCTCCGATGTACTTGTCTAAAGATCGACTTCCACTTGAATTGTCTTCTCTCCCTGATTCTCTTTGGGCTACTGGTCCTAATGACGTGGGTCTCCTAGAGATTCCGCCATGTGTTGTGATGTTGAAAGTGAATGCTAGATTGCCACGCATTCCGCAATACCGAATTTCCAGTGACGGTGAAAGAGCACTTTTGGCGATTATCTATGATCTGATTGAGAAAGGTGTGATTGAGGAAACGAGAGGTAATGTGTGCAATAGTCCGGTTTTGCCTGTTCTGAAAAGAACTGATTCTTCACAACCTCCTGTATATAGGTTTGTGATCGATCTTCGCGAGGTGAACAAGATCGTAGTTCCGCAATTTCCTGTTGTGCCTGATATCTCCGCTTTACTGACTTTGATCCCGGCTACAGCCATGTGGTTTTCGGTGATTGACTTGAAGAACGCTTTCTTCAGCATCCCGATTGCCGTGGAAAGTAGAGATATCTTTGGTTTCTCTTTAGGAGGACGAAGTTTCCAGTTTAAGCGCGCTCCTCAAGGCTATTGTGAGAGTCCGTCAATCTATAGTCAAGCTTTGAAGACACAACTTGACTTGCTTGTTTTACCTGATGGTGCTGCTCTTATTCAGTATGTCGACGATCTGTTAGTCGCTGCTGACAACGAAGAGATTTGTAAAGAGGCTACTTTGTGGTTGTTACGTCATCTGTCTGATTTCCATCATAAGGTTTCTCTTTCGAAGTTGCAATATTGTCGACAAGAAGTTACCTACTTAGGTCACCTCTTATCGAAGGAGGGAAGGAAATGGACCCCAGAAAGAATTCAAGCCATTGTAAAAATGAGTGTGCCTACGACACAGAGAGAAGTACGTGTTTTCCTAGGTATTACGTCGTATTGTAGACAGTGGATTTCTAATTTTTCGTTGCTCGCGAAACCTTTGATTGCTCTTACTGTTAAGGATACTCCAAATCCTATTCCTTGGACTGACGAATGTCAAAAGATCTTTTCAGAATTGCGCGATGCGTTGTGTTCGGCTCCTGTGTTGGGTAGCCTCGACTACAGCAAGCCTTTCACATTGTATGTCCATGAGAGACATACAAAGCACAGATAGCACGATACCAGGCACAGAATGCAGGTCGCTGGCACAGATAGCATGATACCAGGCACAGAATGCAGGTCGCTGGTGTAAGAAGGTGGATATCTGACTATGGTTGCCCCCAACTTTTTGCCTGGTGTTTTGCTGGTTTTTCGACTTAGTTGACCTGGGGCCCTGCTATTCAGGACCCCAGGCCCACTGCTCTCTCTGTAAAATGGATTCCATGTACCCTAGGTGCATTTACCAATTGGTACTGGGCCACCTTTTCAGTCCCTGTACAGCATACCTTAGGTATCCAGGGCATAGGTGTACCCAGGGCCTACCAGGGGCTGCAGAATGTATTATGCCACCCCTGGCTGGCCACCCAAATCTGACACAACTGGCTGCACGACAGCTGGGGCAAGGTGGTGTAATCACCCTTTGCTTTAGATATAGTATTCCTATATCTAACCCTAAAATAAACACATACATTCCTATCAGTCACTCCTATGGCAGGCCTTATCAATCCTTAAGGCAGAGTGCTTGGAATTATGTGAAATGGTGCTCTGGCATGAGCTGAGCCCGTTTGCAGCTTGCGGAACCAAGTCCTAATAGCTGTTCCATGATAACGCGTACCATATACTCTTAAGTGCATTATAATCCTCGCGGTTATTTGCTAACTTTGGTATTGCATTATCAAAACATGTCGAGTAAGGTGTCATACGAATTGGAATACTAACCCCTCGCCAATTCTGGCGACGGGGTTAGCCTTCCACCCTTCTAGAGGGACACAACATGTATGTAACTGTGAACCCCGGTTAAAGTTAACTCGAGCCTCAGCATCACAAAATGGATGCTGCCACCACAGACACAAGTCTGACCTCCCGCTGCTGGGAGTCCTTCCAGCGAGGAGGGCTCGGACAAAGGGTTTCCTGTCAGGGGCGGTGCTAGCACCATCCCAGACAGGATTATGTGTATCCCAGGTAGGCAGGGCTGAGAGGAAGGTGACTGCAAGTGGCACCTCGGTGCTCACTGTGCATATGCCGGCTCAAACCAGTTCCAGGGGCACCCCAGCCCCTGAGCTGGGGAGAGACCGGACAAAGGAGAGGGGTGTAACCACCCCCCTCCTGGTCCCACCCATGGGCAGAACCTAGTTGCGTGCCAGCCCCTTTTCTTAGGATAAAGGTAGGAGCGGCCCCCTTTCCAAATTGGATAATCTTGAATCTTGAACTACTTTCCACGAAAGGAACTCTTGACATTCTCTGAAGACTCTCCCTTGTGGCTAAGGAGTAGCCACCCTGCACCAACAGGCACCACCTAAGCGTTTGCGGTTTGCTGCACGCCCATCCTCCGGATCAAGACTGACCAGCTCAACGAGACCCGGATTCCCTGCCATCTCTGACCTCTACCTGCATCATCAGCCCAGCTGAGATTCGTGGGTGCGACGAGACCTGTGGGACCGGCTATCTTCAAGACCTGCACGACGCTTAACCAGCACGACCGCCAAGGGATCCTCGAGTGAGTGCACTGGGGTTTGAGAAGCCCCAACCCAGAGCAGCTCCAGCACCGAAGTCCTGCCCCCCAGCATCCACGAGATCTGCGTGGGGCCCTTCTGCTTCTTTGCTGCTTGCCACGTTGTCCGGTCACTTTCCCGTTGGCTAGTGGCCCTCCTGACGACGTACCACGACATTTTCACCGCTGGTCTAGGTCCTCTAGACTGGCCCTCGCTCCTTGTCCAACAAGAAGTGCCCTGGACCCTCCTGGTCCACTCCAGACGCCATTTTGACTCCACTGCGTGGGCTTGCCTTTGCCAAGGCTTGTTGCTCCAATCCCGGATCCAGCATCGCCGACAGCAGACACCATCGTGGGACAGCTCGCACCTCCAGCCTGGTCGCCGACAACGCCTCCTGGCCCGTGTGACTGCAGAGTCCAGCGTCACCCACTCACCTGATCGCGTTAACTTCATCCGGTGCCATCCTGGTGCCCACACAATCACTGGCTAGTGATTGAGAACTGAGTCCCCTCTGCTTTCAGGTCGTCTCCATCACCGATCCAGCCTTGGATCACACCGAACATCTTCACTGGTCGCCTGCCAGCAACATCTTCTTTCAGGCTCCATAGACTACAATGAGGATTCCCAACGTCATTTGAACCCTATGCAGCCGCAGCCCCTGGGCTAGGTAACCCGAGCATTTCGGTGCTCCAACGCAGGTTCACTATCCTAGTGTCCAGATCCTTTTTCGTTTTTAGTCTACCTAGTCGGATTCGTCCGGAAACAGTAACTTTAGAATTACTAGCATCCATAGACTTTGTCCCGCATCCCGCGTAAGAGTTCACACTCTGCACCGGAGTTCCCTAGGCCTCCTGCTCCTAACCTTAGGGTCCAGTAAGGTAGTCCTAGCGGTCCTGAAGCCTCTGGATCGTGTTACTTACCTGCTAGTATTTCGCATGCCACTTTTAGAGTATATGGTTTTCGTGCCCCTCGGGCATTTGTGTTAATTGTGCAACTTGCAGTATTTTCTTAAGAGTTTTGTATTGTGCTTAGCTCCCTGACTCATAAAGAGTTCAGGGTAGACTTGTTATTAATAAATATACTTTATTTTTATAACAACTTGTGTGGTGTCCTTTCACTTGGTGTTCAAGGGGTATATGTGATGGTAAAACAGCTGGCTTAACACGCCCTCTAGAGTTTAGTCTAAAGACTGCTCTTGTTCATGCTACTAGGATAGCTGGTCTATAAGGTTGACTTACAACCAATCACCAATAAGGGTCATTTGGAATGATACACAGTGATCACTAGAATAGTGAGCACTATATATCAGGCCAACTTCTCACATTGGTGTGCAGAGGTTGGGATTTGAGCCTGCTGTTGTTTTATCACACACGTTTCCTAAGAATATCATTTGAAAGATCACATAAGTACCAAGGTACATATAACTTAGCTTAGAATACTCTAAGTTCTACTGAACCCGCTGTTGTAGTGTAACAGGGCCTAGCACACCCTGACTACAACTCTTAGCAAGGGATCAGTAGGTAAACCCATAGTGTAGGTAAGTGCACCACTTACACCTCACTAGAAGCATGTCTACCCATGGAGAGTCTGAAGAGACTCCCCTTGTGGTTATTGACCCTCCACAGGTCATGTCCAGATATGCAGCCCTTAGCTTCCAGGAGATGAGACAATTGTGTACCTCCAGGAAACTAAAACAGGGTTCTAACCCTACCACTCCTTTTCTGATAGGTCTCTTAGAGACATATGATGCCAGAAGGGCTTCTAACCCAGGGCCCTCTAATCCAGATGGGAGCATGCCCCCCTTAGAGGGAACCCTTGGGGACCCTGACCTCAACCTCAATGGAACAGAAAGTGAAGAGGAGGAAGAGGAACAGGAGTTGTCAGGGGATGAGGCAGAAAAAGGTCCAGTAGTAGTCAGTAGGCTCACCGGGACCAACTTAAGCATGCATGAGAATGGAACTGGGGGACCCCCAGGCCCACTCTCAGGCAGGCTTAACATTGGGAATGGACGAGTTAGGTCTCTCTCCAGAGGCTCTAACAGATCTATTCACACCCAGGTCTCTCAGGCATCTTCTCACAGAGGGATGACATCCCCTCAGAGAAGAGAGCATGAAGCTAAGATGAGGGAAGTCAATCTGAGGATTGATAGGGAAGAACTTGCCCTTGCCAAAGAAAGACTTGCCTTTGCCAGAGAGCAGAAATTGAGTGGGGCAGACCACACTGGTGGCAGCATTATCCCTAGAGATAAGGACAGGAGTTTTGATACTAGACACCTGAGTAAAATAGTGCCCACCCTTAAACAAGGGGATGACATCCACAAATGGATGACTGCTTTGGAGAGGGCCTGCACTGTCCAGTGCATCCCCCAGAGTCAGTGGGCAGCTATTCTGTGGCTCTCCTTTGAAGGTAAAGGTAGAGATAAGCTCCTCACTACTAGAGCTGAGGATGCTAACAATTACCAAGTCCTGAAAAATACACTGGTTGATGGGTTTGGCTTAACAACTGAGCAGTACAGGTTGCTGTTCGGAGACACCCAGAAAACTCAGTCTCAGGATTGGGCTGACTTTGTTGATTGTGCCACTAAGGCTCTAGAACGCTGGCTATTGGGTAGTAAAGTTACTGACTTCACAGGATTGTATAATCTTATTATGAGAGAGCAAGTCTTAAATAATTGTCAGAACCAGTTATTACACCAGCACCTGGTAGGCTCTGATCTGACCTCTCCACAAGAATTGGGTAAGAGGGCAGACAAATGGGTCAGAACCAGGATTAGGCCTAAGAACCAGGGTGGTGACCAAAAGAAAGAATCAACCAAGCCTCAAGAGAAAGGTGGGAATAAATCTTCAGATCAAACCACATCAGGGCCCCAAAAATCCTCTGAAAAGGGTGGGTCCCAGACTCCTTCCAATACCCAAAAGAAACCTTATTGTCATACCTACAATCAGGGAGGCCATTACAAAACTGACAGCAGTTGCCCAAGGGCCAACAACAATAAGGAGAACATACCCCCAAGTAACACTTCCAAGCCTCCTGTTACTACTAGTAGTAATCCCCCAGGTGGTGGGAGTGCCCCCAAGAATGTGGGTGCATTTACTTTGGGAGTTCCTGGGGACTCTGGCCTAACCAGGTCCCCTGACTTGGATACTCTTGTCTGTGAGACTGGCATGGGGTTTGCCAACTTCACAGCTTGTCCCAACACTTTGGACAAGTACAGACAGGAGCCCCTCATCAATGGTTCAAAAGTTGAGGCCTATAGAGATACAGGGGCTAGCATCACCATGGTGACTGAGAGCCTAGTCCCCTCAAGGCAACTTATACCTGGAGCCACATACCAGGTGACCAACATTGATGGAGTGCAGAGAGATCATCCCATAGCAGTGGTAAATCTCAGCTGGGGAGGTGTCACTGGCCCCAAGAGAGTGACAGTGTCATCAAACTTGCCTGTAGATTGCCTACTGGGGAATGATTTAGAGATCTCAGCCTGGGCTGAGGTAGAGCAAGAAACCCATTTTAAAATGGTAAACCTCCATGGTAAGGTTAGTGGGGCAGTGATAGCCACAGCCCCAATCCAATATGTCCTCCGTGAACAGGTCAGGAGGGCTGTGCCAATCACAGCCCAATCTCAGACAGATTCCTTCCCTGAGCAGGTTGGCAAGGCTGTGATGGTCACAGCCCATACCCAAACTGAGTCCCTTCCTGAAAAGGTTGGTGGAGTTGGGAATGCCACAGCTCAAACTCAGACAGATAATAGTGTTGTGAAGCCTGAAACTATGGATCACTCCACTCAGACAGAGAGCATTGAGGAAGAAGAGAAATCTCCCTCCCACCAGACTCTAGGAAAGGATCAGCCTCCTCAGGGAACTGATCTGACCCCTTGTGAAGGAACTGCCCCAGAGGTAGTCAGGCCTAGCCTGGCAGAGCCCCTTATGTCAGTGGATCCTTCCAAGGTGGGACCCAGTCTGGAGCAGGTAACCTGCCCCTCTCTACCCTGCCTCAGTAAGCCCAGGGCTGTAGAGGTCAGGGAGGCCAGTGGTGGACCCCAAAGGGCCCCCTGTCCTAAAGAACTCCCCAATCAGCAGATTAAGGGCACTGAAGCTAGTAGTCCTAGCCAAGTGAAAATAAAAAACACTCCTGAGGGATCCCCCTTAAACTTAGTTAGGGACCTCCCACAGATGGACACTGTTGGGCACAGCCAAACCTGGGACCTGAGGGCCCCAAACCTGACCTGTCCCTCCAGTAGGCCAAACAGATGGACCCAGCCTCCAGCTTTAGGTAGCCAGAGGTTGACCCTGAGAGCTCACAGCAACTCAGTCCTGGAAAGAAAGGCATATATGGTGGATAGTGATTGGAGGAAGTTGAGCCCAACATTAGTGGAGTCTCACTTCAGTACTCCATCCCAACACCAGCCTTTTACTTTGCCAAAACACACCACAGGTAGAGATTCCCTATGGTGGAGACCCTCAGATACCCTTAGGGTGAGGGATTGCTTAGTGGACCATGAGATAGGGGGTAACCATGCCAGAGCATATACCACCTCATATGGCCGCTCAGGAAATATAGGCTTACCTGGTCAAGGATAGCCTTATCTCCTTTTGTTTGGGGGGTGGTGGGGGGTTATGTAGGAAGGTGGATATTTGACTATGGTTGCCCCCAACCTTTTGCCTGGTGTTTTGCTGGTTTTTTGACTTAGTTGACCTGGGGCCCTGCTATTCAGGACCCCAGGCCCACTGCCCTCTCTGTAAAATGGATTCCATGTACCCTAGGTGCATTTACCAATTGGTACTGGGCCACCTTATCAGTCCCTGTACAGCATACCTTAGGTATCCAGGGCATAGGTGTACCCAGGGCCTACCAGGGGCAGCAGCATGTATTATGCCACCCCTGGCTGGCCACCCAAATCTGACACAACTGTCTGCACGACAGCTGGGGCAAGGTGGTGTAATCACCCTTTGCTTTAGATATAGTATTCCTGTATCTAACCCTAAAATGGACACATACATTCCTATCAGTCACTCCTATGGCAGGCCTTATCAATCCTGAAGGCAGAGTGCTTGGAATTATGTGAGATGGTGCTCTGGCATGAGCTGAGCCCGTTTGCAGCTTGCGGAACAAAGTCCTAATAGCTGTTCCATGATAACGCGTACCATATACTCTTAAGTGCATTATAATCCTCGCGGTTATTTGCTAACTTTGGTATCGCATTATCAAAACAAGTTGAGTAAGGTGTCATACGAATTGGAATACTAACCCCTCGCCAATTCTGGCGACGGGGTTAGCCTTCCACCCTTCTAGAGGGACACAACATGTATGAAACTGTGAACCCCGGTTAAAGTTAGCTCGAGCCTCAGCATCACAAAATGGATGCTGCCACCACAGACACAAGTCTGACCTCCTGCTGCTGGGAGTCCTTCCAGCGAGGAGGGCTCGGACAAAGGGTTTCCTGTCAGGGGCGGTGCTAGCACCATCCCAGACAGGATTTTGTGTATCCCAGGTAGGCAGGGCTGAGAGGAAGGTGACTGCAAGTGGCACCTCGGTGCTCACTGTGCATATGCCGGCTCAAACCAGTTCCAGGGGCACCCCAGCCTCTGAGCTGGGGAGAGACCGGACAAAGGAGAGGGGTGTAACCACCCCCCTCCTGGTCCCACCCATGGGCAGGATCTAGTCGCGTGCCAGCCCCTTTTCTTAGGATAAAGGTAGGAGCGGGCCCCCTTCCCAAATTGGATAATCTTGAATCTTGAACTACTTTGCACGAAAGGAACTCTTGACATTCTCTGAAGACTCTACCTTGTGGCTAAGGAGTAGCCACCCTGCACCAGCAGGCACCACCTAAGCGTTTGCGGTTTGCTGCACGTCCATCCTCCGGATCAAGACTGACCAGCTCGACGAGACCCGGATTCCCTGCCATCTCTGACCTCTACCTGCATCATCAGCCCAGCTGAGATTCGTGGGTGCGACGAGACCTGTGGGACCGGCTATCTTCAAGACCTGCACGACGCTTAACCAGCACGACCGCCGATTGATCCTCGAGTGAGTGCACTGGGGTTTGAGAAGCCCCAACCCAGAGCAGCTCCAGCACCGAAGTCCAGCCCCCCAGCATCCACGAGATCTGCGTGGGGCCCTTATGCTTCTTTGCTGCTTGCCACGTTGTCCGGTCACTTGCCCGTTGGCTAGTGGCCCTCCTGACGACGTACCACGACATTTTCACCGCTGGTCTAGGTCCTCTAGACTGGCCCTCACTCCTTGTCCAACAAGAAGTGCCCTGGACCCTCCTGGTCCACTCCAGACGCCATTTTGACTCTACCGTGTGGGCTTGCCTTTGCCAAGGCTTGTTGCTCCAATCCCAGATCCAGCATCGCCGACAGCAGACACCATCGTGGGACAGCTCGCACCTCCAGCCTGGTCGCCGACAACGCCTCCTGGCCCGTGTGACTGCAGAGTCCAGCGTCACCCAATCACCTGATCGCGGTGACTTCATCCGGTGCCATCCTGGTGCCCACACAATCACTGGCTAGTGATTGAGAACTGAGTCCCCTCTGCTTTCAGGTCGTCTCCATCACCGATCCAGCCTTGGATCACACCGAACATCTTCACTGGTCGCCTGCCAGCAACATCTTCTTTCAGGCTCCATAGACTACAACGAGGATTCCCGACGTCATTTGAACCCTATGCAGCCGCAGCCCCTGGGCTAGGTAACCCGAGCATTTCGGTGCTCCAACGCAGGTTCGCTATCCTAGTGTCCAGATCCTTTTTCAATTTTAGTCTACCTAGTCGGATTCGTCCTGAAACAGTAACTTTAGAATTACTAGCATCCATAGACTTTGTCCCGCATCCCGCGTAAGAGTTCACACTCTGCACCCGAGTTCCCTAGGCCTCCTGCTCCTAACCTTAGGGTCCAGTAAGGTAGTCCTAGCGGTCCTGAAGCCTCTGGATTGTGTTACTTACCTGCTAGTATTTTGCATTCCACTTTTAGAGTATATGGTTTTTCGTGCCCCTCGGGCATTTGTGTTAATTGTGCAACTTGCAGTATTTTCTTAAGAGTTTTGTATTGTGCTTAGCTCCCTGACTCATAAAGAGTTCAGGGTAGACTTGTTATTAATAAATATACTTTATTTTTATAACAACCTGTGTGGTGTCCTTTCACTTGGTGTTCAAGGGGTATATGTGATGGTAAAACAGCTGGCTTAACACGCCCTCTAGAGTTTAGCCTAAAGACTGCTCTTGTCCATGCTACTAGGATAGCTGGTCTATAAGGTTGACTTACAACCAATCATCAATAAGGGTCGTTTGGAATGATACACAGTGATCACTAGAATAGTGAGCACTATATATCAGGCCAACTTCTCACAGCTGGCACAGATAGCTGGCACAAGTGGAAATAATGCAGGAGGGACGAGCTGCAAGTGGAGCGACCGGTTCTGACCTGGTCAGAACCGGTCGCTCCACTCGCAGCTCGTCCCTCCTGCATTATTTCCACTTGTGCCAGCTATCTGTGCCAGCAACCTGCATTCTGTGCCTGGTATCGTGCTATCTGTGCCAGCGACCTGCATTCTGTGCCTGGTATCGTGCTATCTGTGCCAGCGACCTGTATTCTGCCTGGTATCGTTGCCTGCATTGTTTTTATTTGTGCCAGCTATTTGTGCCCGCGACGTCCTTTGTGCCAGTGATCTCGCCCAGCATTGTTTTGCCATTTTTGTTGTGCCCTTAGCCCGTCCCTGCCGCTGCACCACCGTGGCCCCACCCCCCGCTCCCTCCAGCTCCTACTGAACCCTCCACACTCGCCACCCCGCTCCTCTCTCGCTCCGCCCCCACTTCTATCCACTTATGTCTGAGTGGCGCACGCGCAGCGTTCACGCGCAGCGGGCGTGCCCTAAGCGCGCCGAAGGTGCGCCAAAGGTAAGCCCGTCTGCGCCCGTCCGTGCCTGACCCGCGCCCAGCGCCAGATCCCCTGGCCCCCTCAAAATCCACTCCACCCGCCTAACGTACGACGCCGCAACCCTCTCTGCACTCAACACCGGCCGTCTCCCCGACTGCCACCAAGCCGCCCCAGGACACGCCCATGGACTCTTCATCTGCCAATCCTGCAAGTTCTGCTGCATCAGGACCCACACTACATCCACAAACGCCAAACAGAGCTCCGACAATAACCACCTGAAGTGCATCCTGCTCAACACCCGCTCGGTCCACAGACACGCCATTGAACTATGGAACCTACTAGACACCACAACGCCGGACGTCGCCTTTCTTACAAAAACCTGGATGAACCCCTCATCAGCGCCCGACATCGCCATAGCCATCCCGGACGGTTACAAGATCATCCGAAAGGACCGCATCAACCAAACAGGAGGAGGCATCGCCATCGTCCACAAGAACTCCATCCGCATCACGACCAGCTCCGACGACACCCTCACAGCCACCGAACACCTTCACTTCCAGATACACACCGACCCCAAGACCACACTTAGAGGCACCCACATCTACAGACCATCAGCACCCCGCACACAATTCAGCGAAGACATCACTGACTTTATCAGCCCACACGCCCTCCCCTCCGAGGACTACATTCTCCTAGGGGACCTCAACTTCCACCTGGAAAAGAACAACAACAGGAACACCACCACCCTTCCGGACAACTTCGCCAATCTCGTACTCAAACAACTGGTAAACACCCCCACCAACTACACCGGACACACGCTCGACCCAATCTTCTCCTCCAGCAAGCACGTCTCCTTCAATCACGCCACAGGACTCGACTGGACGGACCACAGCTGCGTCCATTTCACTTCAGAAAGACCACGACCCACCACCACCCACAACAAGTCCCCCGCAGAAACTGGAACAAAATCACCACCGACCAGCTCACCACATCGCTAAACCAAAACCCTCCCGCCAAATCATCGGACCCAAATCAAGCAGCCATCAATCTCGCACAATGGATCACCCACTGCGCTGACAAATTAGCGCCCTTGAAAAGCCATCACAACAAGCCAGTTAGCAAAAAAGCCTCCTGGTTTAATGACGACCTCAAGAACTCCAAAAAGAACTGCCGCACCCTCGAGAAAGCCTGGCGAAAAAACCCAACCACAGACAAGATGGCCGCCCTCAAGGACGCCACCCGCAAACACCACCAGCTGATCCGATCCACCAAGAAATCAGCATTCAAGGATCGACTCAACAACAACGCCCACAACAGCAAGGAACTCCTCAGCATCATCAAAGAGCTTACCAACCCCAGCGCCGGCACCAACGACATCACTCCCTCTCAAGACCTCTGCGACTCTCTAGCCTAGTTCTTCCACAGCAAAATCGCTGACATACACAACAGCTTTGGCGACCAGTCCACCCCCCTTACCACCGAACTGAAGCCCCCCACCACCACCCTTTGCGCCTGGAACCCAATCAGCACCGAAGACACCATCCGCTTGATGAACTCTATTCACTCCGGATCACCAACTGACCCATGCCCCCACCACATCTTCAACAAGGCCGACTCCATCGTCGCACCTCATCTCTGGGATATCATCAACTGCTCCCTCAACACCGCTACCTTCCCGGAAAGCTGGAAACATGCCAAACTCAGTGCCCTCCTGAAGAAACCTACAGCAGACCCCACTGAACTTAAGAACTACCGCCCCATCTCGCTCCTCCATTTCCCTGCCAAAGTCATAGAGAAGACCGTCAACAGTCAGCTCGCCTCCTTCCTCGAGTATAATGGCTCCCTCGACCCCACACAGTCTGGCTTCCTAGCCAAACACAGCACCGAGACCGCCCTCATCGCAGCCACAGACGACATCCGAACACTACTCGACAACGGGGAAACAGCTGCCCTCATTCTTCTGGACCTCTCCGCAGCATTTGACATGGTCTGCCACCGCACCCTTGTACAACGCCTCAGCAACGTTGGGATACAAGGAAAAGCACTGGATTGGATCTTCTCGTCCCTCGCCGGAAGAACCCAGAGAGTCCGCCTTCCCCCTTTCAGATCAGAGGCCACCGAAGTCATCTGCGGCGTACCACAAGGATCTTCGCTCAGCCCCACCCTCTTCAATGTCTACATGAGCCCCCTCGCATCCATTGCGCGCCAGCACAACCTCAACATCATATCCTACGCTGACGACACTCAACTGATCCTCTCCCTCACCAAAGACCCAAACACCGCCAAAACCAACCTACACAAAGGGATGAAAGACGTAGCCGAGTGGATGAAGAACAGCCGCTTAAAACTGAATTCAGACAAGACGGAAGTCCTCATCCTAGGATCATCCCCCTCTGCATGGGACGACTCATGGTGGCTACCGGCCCTGGGCAGCGCACCCAAACCAACGGACCATGCATGCAACCTGGGAGTCATTCTAGACTCCTCTCTCTCGATGACCAGACAAGTCAACGCCATCTCATCATGCTTTAACATCTTACGTATGCTCAGAAAAATCTTCCGATGGATCCCCACCGAAACAAGAAAGACGGTCACCCAAGCACTTGTCACAAGCCGACTAGACTACGGAAACACCCTCTACGCCGGAACCACAGCCAAATTACAGAAAAAACTCCAACGCATTCAGAGCGCCTCCGCCCGACTCATCCTAGACATACCCCGCCACAATCACATATCCGGTCACCTGAGAGACCTTCACTGGCTCCCCGTCAACAAGAGAATAACGTTCCGTCTCCTCACCCACGCACACAAAGCCATCTACAACCTAGGACCCAAATACCTCAACACGCGCATGACCTTTTACACCCCCACCCGCCAACTACGATCGTCCAATCAAGCCCTCGCCGCAATTCCACGCATCCGAAGAGCCACCATGGGAGGAAGATCATTCTCCTACTTAGCAGCCAAAACCTGGAATTCTCTCCCCACCCACCTCCGCCTCACACAGAACCACCTCTCCTTCAGAAAACAACTCAAAACCTGGCTAATTGATAAGTATCTAACCCCCCCCCCCCCCACAAGCGCCTTGAGACCCTCTGGGTGAGTAGTGCGCTATACACATTTTTTGACTTGACTTGACTTGACTAGGGATGTGCATTGTCAGTTTTGACTCAACAGTTTGGCGATAAGCAGCGTCCATGTGCTTATTTTTTGTCGACTTTGGATCCTGTAGCTAGAGCGTTGCAGAGTTGTTTGAGAGCTACAGCGGCAGCGGCTGTTTCGATTCGACAGTCTGCTCGTTTGGTGATAGACAATACGTTGATTGTGATGGTTCCACATGCAGTGGATACCTTAACTAGTGCTCAGTTGTCGGGTTACGAATTGACCTTGTTAGCGAGTCATGTGCATATAAAGAGATGTAATACGTTGAATCCAGCTACGTTGTTGCCGATTTCAGTTGAGACAGATGTTACTGAACAGCATGATTGCTTCCTTAGAACAGAGGAAGAAAGGAAAGGGAGGATAGACCTTAGGGGTACTCCTCTTACAGAGTGTGATGGTACTTTATGGGTTGATGGTTCGTGCTTCAAGCTTCCGAATGGTGATACGACTGCGGCATATGCTGTTACGATTTTGCATACGATTGTTGAAGCTGCACGTATCCCACATTATTCAGCGCAAGCAGCAGAATTGGTTGCATTGACAAGAGCGTGTGTGTTGTCAAAAGGGAAACAAGTGACTGTGTATACCGATAGTCAGTATGCGTTTGGTGTGGCTCATAGTTTTGGACGTTTGTGGAAAGAGCGTGGGTTCCTGACTTCGCATGGGACTAAGATTCAGCATGGTCAGTTGGTGAATGAACTCCTTGAGTCACTTACTTTGCCGTTGCAAGTTGCGATTGTGAAATGCAGTGCACAAAAGAAAGTTACGGATGATGTTGTTCGTGGTAATGCTTTTGCAGATGAAGTTGCGAAAGAAACTGCAAGAAATGTGATGAGTCGAATGTATGTTGTGGGTCCGGCAAGATGGGTTCCAGATGGAAGTATGTGTGTAGATACGATTGAGAGTGTGAAATCCATCCAAGCTGAAGCTACAGAGAAAGAGTTGAATGGATGGAGAGAGAGCAAGGGTAAATTGGATTCGAATGGTTGTTGGATTGATTTGTCAGAGCATCAGAGATGGTTGTTACCCAATGCGTATGTACTTCCAGTGGTTACAATGGCTCATGGAATGGCTCATATTAATGTGAAAGGGATTTGTAAGTTGTTGGCTCCAGTATGGCAAAATGCTGGAATTCCCAAGTGTGCAGAGAATTTGGTCAAAAACTGTATGATGTGTCTGATGTACAATCCTGTTAAGGGAACTCCAACTCCAGCTGGTCATTTTGCTCCTCCAACGTATCCATTTGAGGCTTTGCAGCTAGATTTCATCCACATGGAGAGGTGCAACAACCTGAAGTACGTGTTAGTGGTTGTTTGCTCTTTTTCTAGATGGGTGGAAGCCTACCCTTTGAAGGATAACACTTCGTTGTCCACAGCGAAAGCCCTTATTAAGGAGTTTTTCCCTAGGTATGGTTTGCCGAGAATGATCTGGAGTGACAATGGAAGTGAATTTGTGGGTCAAGTGATGAAGAGAGTATGTGATGGATTAGGAATTAGGCAAAAGTTCCACACTGCAAATCATCCCCAATCAGCTGGTCTAGTGGAGTGCTATAATGGCACTCTTAAACTCAAATTGGCCGAGATACAAGCGAGCTCTGGTTTACAATGGCCAGATGCCTTGCCTCTAGCCCTTTTGTCCACTAGAATGACTGTGCATTCACGAATGGGTTTGAGTCCATACGAGGTAGTTTTTGGTCGCCCGGCAAATGTTTGGGGAGTGCCGCGGCCGACAAAGTTTAGCGAAATAGAACATCCTGTGTTGCTTGACTACCTGTATGAGTTGACGGCTAAATTGCGTGTTTTGCATCAACAGGTTCACAATACATTGCCACAAGCTTCTGAAGATGCAGGACATGCCATTGAACTTGGTACATGGGTGCTCGTGAAAAATTTCCAGCGAACCAAGAACGAGCAGCCCCGCTGGAACGGACCCTACTTGGTGCTTTTGGCCACCCGTTCTGCAGTATGAGTGCACGGTAAAAAGAACTGGATCCACGGTGTACATTGTAAGAGGGCCCCATTGCCTCTGCCGTACGACCGGTGGGTCCAGAAAGGACTTCCTGATTCTGAGACTGAGACCGTGCCTCGTTTTCTGCCTTTCAGCAATGCTCGTTTGATTGGAACGAACACTGAGCAAGAAAGTGACGATCTCCTTCAAGAAGCTGTGTCTCCGTTGAGCCGTTTGATCACTGTTGAACCTGACTTACTGTTTCGTGAACAGACATTGCCTGGCAAAGAGCGTTATAATTTGCGACCAAGAGTCGCGGGACTAATAAAGAATTGAAGTTTTTTTCTGATTTTTAAGGTTAGCTCTCCTCCGAGGAACTACTTTGATTTTTGTTTTTCGAACCGCCATCCGGATTCAGCTGTAGGGTCGCGGTGTCAAGTCTTTTGAGTGCAAGCCGAAGACGTTAGGTCGACGGTTCTGGTTGGTCTAAGGGAGTTGCCCTGGACTGACAGAAGCATTCCTTAGCACAGAACACCCTACCGCCGCGAGCAACAATTAGAGAGGATGGAGTTTTTCGAGATGGAGAGACCTATTGAAAGAATAAGCTTCAAGAACAAAATCTGTAAATTAATGAGCAGAAAACGTTTTTTAATATTATGTTTGTTTATATTGCTTAGCTTAATGATGTTTTTAATTGGATATGTGACATTCTCTTTTCAAGTGACGTTCATGCCCACTATGCAACCTATACCTCCTCCTACTGTTTCTTCTCATTCTTTTCACCCTTTGCCCGAACATGAAATCGTTAGAAGACTGGAATTTGCTAACAATTCCTTTGTTCAGATTCTGCACAAACACGAGTTAGTAATGAATGCGACCAATTGTTGGGTTTGTGGCCTAATGCCCCATACTACCGATAAAGGTATTCCATACCTGGTTTTGCCTTTCAGCTACAATGGTTCTATTTGGGCATACAGAACGATGTTCATCTATGCTCGTGAAGCCTACCCCCTACGTTCCGTGAGAGATAGTTCGAAGACTAGTGCTCTGGTCAAGGGTATAGTTGACATGATTAGAGGAATTACTTCCTTTGAGACTATCCCGAGAGATGAGATGCTAGCATACATTGGTTGGAACGTTACTGGATATGGAGTTAGTCTGAGTGTTAACCAGCGAGCGAAAAGTTCTCCACCAATTTGGATAGTGCCCCATCAGGGTCATTATTGTCTGCAAGGTAATGGCAAGAATACGAGAGCTCAGTTAGGGAAGAGTGTCTGTACTGAGACTTATGTATTTGCTTCTCAGACTTCCCCAGTGTTCCTAGTAGCTAAGGGCACCTATTTCATCTGTTACGATAAAGCGTACACATGGTTGCCCCCTGACTTCTCGGGCACATGTTTTGTTTCGTTCCTGTTGCCTCCCACTTTTACAGCTGCGGCAGATTATCACAAGACGAGAGTTGCTAGAGGTGTCTTCAGTAAGGAAGATACTGCAGGACAAGAACTGGGAGATTTTCTGAAGGGTTTTCTGCCATTCTGGGGACCTATGGCTAACAGCAGGAACATACGACAGTTGACGAGAGTGGTTGAGTCCACCATAGCCGAAACTGCCGGTGCCCTTAGTAACTTGACTGCTGAGCTCCAATCGGATCGCCTTATGACTCTTCAGAACAGAGTTGCACTTGATGTCATACTTGCAGATAGAGGTGGGGTGTGTAAACTGATTCAATCGAGCTGCTGCGTTTTCATTCCAGACAACGCTCTGACAGTTTTCCAGGCCATTTCCCAGTTACATAAGATCTCCAAGTCTGTACATATAGGCGAGGGAGATTGGTCATTGATGGGATGGTTTTGGGAATTGTTATCCACGTGGGGATGGAAGATTCTGATGATCATTGGGATGGTTTTAGCGATCCTTTTCCCTTTCTGTCTCTGCGTACAGTGCGCTCCTGCTATATGTGGCCTTTGTGCTACTTCTTGTGTGAAGAGACCTGTCCAGAGAGAGTTGCTAAGTACTAGGATGATGCTACAGCAACATCTTGATGATCTGATTAATATAGACCTGGATTCAGACTGACGTGAGTTTAGGTTATTGCCTATGTAAGGGCAAAAGGAGGGTCTGAGGTTCCGTGGATTCTGAACCTGTGTCATGAAGGTCGTCGGATATAGACGATTTTGGTATCAGCGGACCTCAAATGACGAGTGCGACTTGTATGAGTGTTTTTGTCATGTTCGAGTGATGGATTCACTACGTATTCATGGATTACGTTCTGAACCCTCGGGTTCCATTTTGTGTACGGCAGCCATTTTGTGTGGTTTCCCTCACATAGGCTGATAACTATGGCTGAACGAGTCTCTGGGACACGTACACCTTATCTGACTTCTTTGTGACCTGGACGAACTGACTCCTTGCCCGATGCTGAACTCGTTGAGCCAGTTCCTTGTTAAGCAGCTGGTCAGATAGAGATCAAAGAGCAGGACATTGCTGACTTTATGGTACACGCACACACCCGTCTATCTTGCTTCTCATCTGCTTCTGTTTCTTCCTTTGTGGCTTAATCATTGATATGGGTTGAGGTTTTTACGATGGGTTTGTCCGGCCCGTTCGAACAGGAATGTTGGATTTTGCTTGGTCATGTCTGGTGGACCGGACAACGGAAAGTGGGATTGTCGTTATGCGATATGTTTGAAATGTCACCCTATGATTGGTCAGTTTGTATGTAATTGATGCTAGCCAGGAATGTGATTTTTAGCATAAAGGACGATGCTCCGCTCTATGAATTTGTGCAGTCTCTACCGAACAACTCGTGTTGTGCTTCATAGATCTCTGTTCCTGGTTGCAGCCAATAAATTTGGTCTTTGACGTCATCAAGAAGTGTTCCGTGTCTCTGTTTGCCAAGGCAGGGGAATCCGAAGACATTGGGCGTTATCTCTGGCGCCGCTGGGTACTAAAACCCGGTTCTTCACCATCGGGATCCCAGCTTCGTCCGATGTGCTCCGGTTCTGATCCCCTGCAAAAAACAGCAGCTGGAATGTGGAAAATCGTCTCATATATAGTCCTTTATACAGTCCAACACTCACATATACTGCCTTTCACATATGCAGTTACTCACACATATACTACTGTGGCATCCATTCACTCACCAACACACCCATACACACACTCACCCAGCCATACAGCCCTTCACAGATACAGACTTGAACATATATACCCAGTGAATTATCCATTCACGCATCTATGCACAGAGTCACCCACCCATACAGACACTCTGGCACCCATACAGATACTCAGACAACCAATCAATAGCCCATAAAGATCGCCATTTAGCTGCTAACCAACCCATGCAACCGCTTACACACCAACTGACAACCTAAACTGTGTGAATGTCTGTATCAGTTGCTAACACATGTATTAAGTAACACATAATTAATCACTCACTTATACAGTCAGTCACACACCTACGTAATCATCCATCCTGACTCTTATACATCCATTCATTTTTCAATACACCTTGGCATATATATAAAACATATTTACATTTTATGGAAACACAGTCAATGGATGATGTCATCAGTGATATCATCAGGGATGTCATTTGAGATGTCATCAGTGATGTCACTGGCCATGTCATGAATGATGTAATATGTGACGTCATCAGCAGTGCATTGCGGGGGCGTGAGTTATAATTAGTTAAACTAACTATAACAGGGGAATTTCTATGGTTTTCTATGAGTGAAATGTCCAACTAACTATAACGTCCCTGAAACCTATAGTTTTTTCAGTTAATATACATATAGGCACAAGACCTTTCCCAACTGCAAGAAAGACAGCACTCTGGAATGAAAACATCCCCATATTTTAATTCATTTGGTCACACCGGACAAGAGGCCTTTCGACTGAACAACAGCCTTTGTCAACGAATAGACGCCAATTTGTGTTCACATTAAATACATTCTTTATCCATGAACTTGGACAAAATACTTCCAAAATTTAATTTACAAGCAACTGCGATTCAAACTAAAATGGCAAGATCTTAAAAAGAGTACGCTTTGCTCATTTTTGTTTGCAGCGCGCACATACACATATAAATCTGAAACGCTTGGCAAAAATCTCACAATTGTATTATGTGACCTCATAAAAGGCTATAAAGTGATAGGAGGACCCCACACAGACTTATAGGGGACTGGGGGGAAGATAGTTTTCAAAGAAAAAAGCAAAGGTGTCCCCACAAAATGGACAAAGTGAAGGTATGTCCAATTTCAATGAGTATTCCCTGGGGTGAACCTATTTTCTAAAAAACAGCACGCTATCAATTGGGCGGGAAAGGCAAAGGTATAGGCGTTGTGTTCAACTTCTAACAATATGCTCAAACTGGCCAACAACAAGTTATTCTGAAATACTGCTGTGTTTGATGAATATCAAAATTAAAATTAAAAAAGAGATGATCCCCACACTATATGTTTGGTAAAACTCTGTTTAGATTTATTCTGATACAAAACATTTTTTCATTATCACAATATTTAAAAACACATGTTATACATTTTATTAAAAATTACATTTAAAAACACAAAGAATCAAACAAGTCGACGCGGCGTTTCGGTATTCTGCTAGTACACCTTCTTCAGGACTGATTCTGAATAGATTTAAAAAAACACAGAGTTACCATTCTTTTTTTGGTGCAGATTCAGAGTACATCTCATAGATACCAACATCATATCATTATCTCATGATGGGAATTAGACCCCTTGTCTTTGATCTATTATTCCTGGGATACCTTATTCAAACAAACATCCTCTTTCTAAATTTAAACACCAAACATTATGAAAATCCAGTTTTTCTAATATGTTATGTACATTTCATCCCTTCAGCAAACATATTGAACATTGTTCCTTTACATTTCTACACTTTTAACAAAACTAACGATGTTTACCTTTCCCTTGGATTTATTATCCAATGCTGTTGACCCCTCGCTTAGAAATATTGAGAACGTATTAATGGTATTCTCATCATGACGCATACCTTGTTCCAGATGGAGTTATTATCTCTACTGGACAATGTTGTTTCTCATAGAAATCCTATGGGCTTCGGAATGATAGACCTGTCCCAGGATTCTGTGCTCAATTTGCAAGTTGAGATGTCACTGGGTGAAATAAACATTTCTTAATTAAGTATTTATTCTTAGACCCCTTAAAGAAATCTTTTTCTTTATCTAAAAAAGATTTTTTGGTAGGAGCTAGCTGTTTTGCATACCTTTCTAGGTGGAGAAATATTATCAACGTTCCTTTATGTCGTCATATGTCTATATTTCTCGTTCCCATCAAGTGTCCCTATGGTATACGAAACAAAAATAAATGAAATCCTTAATATGTTAAGTTACATCTCACTTATTGCCTTATTTATTTAGGACTTTTTATTCAATTCTGTACCTGTCTTTATGGCATAGATTTGCTGAATATTTGACTGCCAGGAGGAGCCACTGTTTTATTAGTCGTGATTGCCGTCAGTTTACCTAAAAAATTATAATTATGTGATTTAATATCATTTTAGGGCTTTAGCTGTTCAGAAAACCTTTTTTAGTACTGGGTAATCACTCACCTATTCAATCTAGGTGACGAATATAACTTCCTAGACACTGGCTTCCAAAGCGGTCCGTTCTCAATTCGGTCCGTTCTACATTTGGTGACAAAAGACAAAATTGGGGGTGTCCTCATCAATTTATGATTAATTAATATTAATGTTATGTTTTACGATGTATGTTATAATCCCCTTAATGCCTTTTACTTATAGGGCCTTTTCAAGATTTTAAAATTATTCCACTCCAGTTCTTTAATTATTATGGGTGGAAGGCTATTAGTCAACCCGCCTTGCAGTGGGGATTCGAGATTGTTTTTTTAACTGTTGGGGGCCCTAGCTCTTATTTTCACTCACCAGCGGTCTTTAAGTCGGCCTCCCTGCTCCTTCCTTCCCGGCAGTCCGTCCGTAATTCCTGCGATCGGTGTGTTCCGAAACGAAATGAACAATGACTGTTGTTTTTCCGGGTTCTTATGCATCCCGTTTTTTAATTGGACGCCCGTTACCTGTTCCCTCATTGGTTGATATACAGCCAATCACCATAGTGTTGCCATGGTAAACGGACGCATCTCAACATTTCTCTTGGCTATTTTCTTATTCGCTCATGAGATTTAGTCTGCTTCCCCTCATTGGTGTTTTAATACAAGCGCGTTGTCATGGTATTTAGATGCCGTTTCCACAGCGCTCGATATTAACGATTCTATTTAGACGGTACCACGCATTTCTTTTTAATTCCCGTGGTCCTTTTTTGAAGCTACATAAAAAGATTTAGTATGGGCTCTCGAAATTATGTAGGGGCTGAAGTGTTAGTCAATGGTTTACTTATTTACCACTCCCATTTTTCTCGTAAAGATAAGAGACATATTCATAACTATATTGGTACAGGCGGTTTATACACTTACACTTACACCCGGTTCTACTCAGCTTTTGGGTGTAATTTAATATCTGTACTGCCCTGGCGGATATTGATGAATTAAAAGCTCCTAAACCCTATTTAATAATTTTTTCCCAATCTTCTCTTGAGTTCAGACCACATCTCACACTATTAAGGGTGGACATATAGAATTGCTCCCTTCTTTTCCTTTTATTATCTTGATTACCCCCTCTTGTGCTACCAGTTATTTTTTCTAACCCACACCATTTCAAATCATCGATCATATGGCCAGCCGACCTCCAATGTTCAGTGAGGGGTGCTCCTGCTTTGTTTGTTCTCAGTGCTGATCGGTGCTCATTTAAACGTAGCCTGATTTCCCTAGATGTCTCTCCTACAGTAGATTTTTTACAGGGGCATTGGATGAGATAGATCGCATTCTTTGTCCTGCAGTTGATGAAACTTTTGATATATATTGTTTTATCATTTGCTGTGATTTTATCACCTTTGATAATACTGGCGCAGTTTACGCAACCCGTACAGGGATGTGTTCCCGTTGGTAAAGGGTTGCCATCGATAGTTGTCTGGAGGTTCTTGGACATCTCTCTATATGTATGTACTAGAGAGTTTTTGATTGTCCTATTCCTCCTATATGAGAACATAGGTTTTGGAATTGGAACTTGTGTTTTATCCGAAATCAAATGCCAATTTCTATTCATAATATTCTTGACCTTGTAACTCACTTGTGAAAAATTTGTTACAAGCATAATCGGCTGTGGACTGTTGTTATTATCATTTTTTGGATTGAAAAAACTTTCTCTATTAAAATATTTCGCCCGTTTGTAGGCGTGCCTTATCATTCTTTTTGGGTACCCTCTCTCTAAGAATTTAATTTTTAGGTTAGTGGCATGAGTCTCATAGTCCTGCATTGAGGTACAGTTCCTTCTCAGTCGAAGAAATTGCCCGAATAGGATGTTGTTCTTTTGTGATGCCGGATGGTTACTGTCATAGTGTAACATGCTATTTCTGTCCGGTGGTTTCGTATATAGTTCCACTGTCAGATGGCCATCTGTGTGTTTGATGATAATGTCAAGGAATTCCACATAGCATTTGCTAATGTGTGATGTGAATTTCAAATTTACATCTCCCAGATTTAGCCAAAGGAGGAACTCATTCAGGGTGTCTATCTCTCCTGTCCATATAAAAAATATACCATCTATATAACGACCCCACTCCGAGATATTTTCATAGAATGGGGCGGTTATATTGTAGATGTGTTTCTCTTCAAATATGGACACATACAAACATGCCAGACTGGGGGCACATGTGGCCCCCATGCTGGTCCCCTTGATCTGTCTAAAAAGGTTGTACCTATATAAGAAAATATTGTTTTTGAGGATCACAGTGATGCAATCAATAATGAATGTCTGATGGTCTGTTAAGTCTTGTTGATTATCTCTAAGAATCTGGAGGTTCTTGGGCATCTCTCTATATGTATGTACTAGAGAGTTTTTGATTGTCCTATTCCTCCTATATGAGAACATAGGTTTTGGAATTGGAACTTGTGTTTTATCCGAAATCAAATGCCAATTTCTATTTATAATATTCTTGACCTTGTAACTCACTTGTGAAAAATTTGTTACAAACATAATCGGCTGTGGACTGTTGTTATTATCATTTTTTGGATTGAAAAAACTTTCTCTATTAAAATATTTTGCCCGTTTGTAGGCGTGCCTTATCATTCTTTTTGGGTACCCTCTCTCTAAGAATTTAATTTTTAGGTTAGTGGCATGAGTCTCATAGTCCTGCATTGATGTACAGTTCCTTCTCAGTCGAAGAAATTGCCCGAATGGGATGTTGTTCTTTTGTGATGCCGGATGGTTACTGTCATAGTGTAACATGCTATTTCTGTCCGATGGTTTCGTATATAGTTCCACTGTCAGATGGCCATCTGTGTGTTTGATGATAATGTCAAGGAATTCCACATAGCATTTGCTAATGTGTGATGTGAATTTCAAATTTACATCTCCCAGATTTAGCCAAAGGAGGAACTCATTCAGGGTGTCTATCTCTCCTGTCCATATAAAAAATATATCATCTATATAACGACCCCACTCCGAGATATTTTCATAGAATGGGGCAGTTATATTGTAGATGTGTTTCTCTTCAAATATGGACACATACAAACATGCCAGACTGGGGGCACATGTGGCCCCCATGCTGGTCCCCTTGATCTGTCTAAAAAGGTTGTCCCTATATAAGAAAATATTGTTTTTGAGGATCACAGTGATAATGAATGTCTGATGGTCTGTTAAGTCTTGTTGATTATCTCTAAGAATCTCTTCCATAATCTCAATGGTGTTGTCCTGGGGGATGTTGGTGTATAGTGCTTCGATATCCAAAGTCACTAGCACCTGTGTCTCTGGATTGAAACTTAAACCCTCAACTTTTTTAATCATAGATGTTGTATCCTTTACATAGTCTTTTTGTTGTTGTACTAGGGGTTGTAGGAACACCTCCACGTATTTACTTAATGGTTCAGTGAGGGACCATATGCACGATACTATTGGCCTCACTGGAGGGTCAAGGATGTCCTTATGCACCTTTGGTAAACCATACAGTGCCGGGATTAGAGAGTCTGTATTGAGCATAAATGCAAATTCTTCCTCACATATAATCTCATCATCTTTAGCCAATCTTAACATTCTCTCTATTTCGCTCTTTAAGGTATGCCATTCTTCCCTATTGGATTTTTTGTAGTGCTCACTATTTTTTAAAAGTTTGAACATTCTATTGCCATAATCTTGGCTATCCATTAATACTAGACTACCCCCCTTGTCTGCCGGCTTTACTGTCAGCGTATTATCACGCTCAAGGAGTTCTAGTGCTTTTTTCTCTTCCCTAGTTAGGTTGAATGGTGTCCAATTTTTTTGTTTTAAAAAGTTGTCTACACTTTTATCAACAGATCTTTCGAAGGCTTCTACATCCTTGTGTACAATGTTCAATGGGGGGATCCATGTGGATTTATTTTTTAAACCTGACTTGTTTTGCCTTGGGAGTTTCTCTTTACCTTCAAAGAAAATTTGGAGTCAAATTTTTCTAAAAAAATTTTGCAGATCTCTTTCTAGGGCATATCGATCTACAGGCGAACATATTGCATATCCTAGGCCCTTTTCAAATAACTTGGTCTCTATTGGAGTTAACTGGTGGTCTGATAAATTAATGACAGCTGCTTTTTTAGTTTTGTTTAATCCCACTGTTTCTGGCTCCTGGTTCGAGGACGTTGAGGGTTTTGGGCTTGTGTGTATTGTGTCTGATGGTTGTAATTGCTTCGACCTCTCCCTCTCCCTCGTTGCTGGCCGAACATTTGATTGCGTTTGTCTAAAAAAGCAAGCCCCTCTTTCAAGGTTGCTTGTTGTTGTTTGTTAGAATCCCCATTTTTTTGTTGTTTTTCATTGATTGATTCCCCCTCCGAATCAAAAAACCTCACTCTTCTCTTAGGTTGGTTTCTAGGTTGATTTTGCCACTGCCTGCGGGGTTGGAAATGTTCCTTTTGGGCGTTCATAAAAGTCTTTCGGAGTGGGGTCGTTATATAGATGATATATTTTTTATATGGACAGGAGAGATAGACACCCTGAATGAGTTCCTCCTTTGGCTAAATCTGGGAGATGTAAATTTGAAATTCACATCACACATTAGTAAATGCTATGTGGAATTCCTTGACATTATCATCAAACACACAGATGGCCATCTGACAGTGGAACTATATACGAAACCACCGGACAGAAATAGCATGTTACACTATGACAGTAACCATCCGGCATCACAAAAGAACAACATCCCATTCGGGCAATTTCTTCGACTGAGAAGGAACTGTACCTCAATGCAGGACTATGAGACTCATGCCACTAACCTAAAAATTAAATTCTTAGAGAGAGGGTACCCAAAAAGAATGATAAGGCACGCCTACAAACGGGCGAAATATTTTAATAGAGAAAGTTTTTTCAATCCAAAAAATGATAATAACAACAGTCCGCAGCCGATTATGCTTGTAACAAATTTTTCACAAGTGAGTTACAAGGTCAAGAATATTATAAATAGAAATTGGCATTTGATTTCGGATAAAACACAAGTTCCAATTCCAAAACCTATGTTCTCATATAGGAGGAATAGGACAATCAAAAACTCTCTAGTACATACATATAGAGAGATGCCCAAGAACCTCCAGACAACTATCGATGGCAACCCTTTACCAACGGGAACACATCCCTGTACGGGTTGCGTAAACTGCGCCAGTATTATCAAAGGTGATAAAATCACAGCAAATGATAAAACAATATATATCAAAAGTTTCATCAACTGCAGGACAAAGAATGCGATCTATCTCATCCAATGCCCCTGTAAAAAATCTTATGTAGGAGAGACATCTAGGGAAATCAGGCTACGTTTAAATGAGCACCGATCAGCACTGAGAACAAACAAAGCAGGAGCACCCCTCACTGAACATTGGAGGTCGGCTGGCCATATGATCGATGATTTGAAATGGTGTGGGTTAGAAAAAATAACTGGTAGCACAAGAGGGGGTAATCAAGATAATAAAAGGAAAAGAAGGGAGCAATTCTATATGTCCACCCTTAATAGTGTGAGATGTGGTTTGAACTCAAGAGAAGATTGGGAAAAAATTATTAAATAGGGTTCAGGAGATTTTAATTCATCAATATCCGCCAGGGCAGTACAGATATTAAAATACACCTAAAAGCTGAGTAGAACCGGGTGTAAGTGTAAGTGTATAAACCGCCTGTACCAATATAGTTATGAATATGTCTCTTATCTTTACGAGAAAAATGGGAGTGGTAAATAAGTAAACCATTGACTAACACTTCAGCCCCTACATAATTTCGAGAGCCCATACTAAATCTTTTTATGTAGCTTCAAAAAATTTCCACGGGGATTAAAAAGAAATGCGTGGTACCGTCTAAATAGAATCGTTAATATCGAGCGCTGTGGAAACGGCATCTAAATACCATGACAACGCGCTTGTACTAAAACACCAATGAGGGGAAGCAGACTAAATCTCATGAGCGAATAAGAAAATAGCCAAGAGAAATGTTGAAATGCGTCCGTTTACCATGGCAACACTATGGTGATTGGCCGTATATCAACCAATGAGGGAACAGGTAACGGGCGTCCAATTAAAAAACGGGATGCATAAGAACCCGGAAAAACAACAGTCATTGTTCATGCTGTTTCGGAACACACCGATCGCAGGAATTACGGACGGACTGTCGGGAAGGAAGGAGCAGGGAGGCCGACTTAAAGACTGCTGGTAAGTGAAAATAAGAGCCAGGGCCCCCAACAGTTAAAAAAACAATCTTGAATCCCCACTGCAACGCGGGTTGACTAATAGCCTTCCACCCATAATAATTAAAGAACTGGAGTGGAATAATTTGAAAATTTTGAAAAGGCCCTATAAGTAAAAGGCATTAAGGGGATTATAACATACATCGTAAAACATAACATTGATATTAATTAATCATAAATTGATGAGGACACCCCCAATTTTGTCTTTTGTCACCAAATGTAGAACAAACCGAATTGAGAACGGACCGCTTTGGAAGTTAGTGTCTAAGAAGTTATATTCGTCACCTAGATTGAATAGGTGAGTGATTACCCAGTACTAAAAAAAGGTTTTCTGAACAGCTAAAGCCCTAAAATGATATTAAATCACATAATTATAATTTTTTAGGTAAACTGACGGCAATCACGACTAATAAAACGTTGGCTCCTACTGGCAGTCAAATATTCAGCAAATCTATGCCATAAAGACAGGTACAGAATTGAATAAAAAGTCCTGAATAAATAAGGCAATAAGTGAGATGTAACTTAAAATATTAAGGATTTCATTTATTTTTGTTTCGTATACCATAGGGACACTTGATGGGAAAGAGAAATATATAGACACATGACGACATAAAGGAACGTTGATAATATTTCTCCACCTAGAAAGGTATGCAAAACAGCTAGCTCCTACCAAAAAATCTTTTGTAGCTAAAGAAAAAGATTTCTTTAAGGGGTCTAAGAATAAATACTTAATTAAGAAATGTTTATTTCACCCAGTGACATCTCAACTTGCAAATTGAGCACAGAATCCTGGGACAGGTCTATCATTCCGAAGCCCATAGGATTTCTATGAGAAACAACATTGTCCAGTAGAGATAATAACTACATCTGGAACAAGGTATGCGTCATGATGAGAATACCATTAATACGTTCTCAATATTTCTAAGCGAGGGGTCAACAGCATTGGATAATAAATCCAAGGGAAAGGTAAACATCGTTAGTTTTGTTAAAAGTGTAGAAATGTAAAGGAACAATGTTCAATATGTTTGCTGAAGGGATGAAATGTACATAACATATTAGAAAAACTGGATTTTTATAATGTTTGGTGTTTAAATTTAGAAAGAGGATTTTTGTTTGAAGAAGGTATCCCAGGAATAATAGATCAAAGACAAGGGGTCTAATTCCCATCATGAGATAATGATATGATGTTGGTATCTATGAGATGTACTCTGAATCTGCACCAAAAAAAGAAAGGTAACTCTGTGTTTTTTTAAATCTATTCAGAATCAGTCCTGAAGAAGGTGTACTAGCAGAATACCGAAACGCCGCGTCGACTTGTTTGATTCTTTGTGTTTTTAAATGTAATTTTTAATAAAATGTATAACATGTGTTTTTAAATATTGTGATAATGAAAACATGTTTTGTATCCGAATAAATCTAAACAGAGTTTTATCAAACATATAGTGTGGGGATCATCTCTTTTTTAATTTTAATTTTGGTATTCATCAAACACAGCAGTATTTCAGAATAACTTGTTGTTGTCCAGTTTGAGCATATTGTTAGAAGTTGAACACAGCGCCTGTACCTTTGCCTTTCCCGCCCAATTGATGGCGTGCTGTTTTTTAGAAAATAGGTTCACCCCAGGGAATACTCATTGAAATTGGATATACCTTCACTTTGTCCATTTTGTGGGGACACCTTCGCTTTTTTCTTTGAAAACTATCTTCCCCCCAGTCCCCTATAAGTCTGTGTGGGGTCCTCCTTTCACTTTATAACGTTATACTCGGCTTGTTAGCTGAGAAGGTTTTTGAGTCCTATTGCAAATTAGCAAAGAGGTAAAATTTCAAAAAATACCCCAATACTAAATAAAAGAAGTATATATAAAAACCCTTAAATGGAAGGTATAAAAACATATAGTTTTTCTGAAGATCAATTTAATAAACTAATCAATGGTAGATCCCGTAATACCACCACAGTAAGATTAGATAAAACAGACGAGGAACAATGGGAGAAACTTTGGAATTTAAAGAAGAAAGTGATAAGAGCGGAACTACATGCGGAGTTCCATGTGGAATATTGTAAAAATGGGATCATTCCCAAAGGCCTACAGGTGACAAATGAACCTGGCATTTTTATAACAGACAAAAAATGTATAGATAAATGGACACTTGTGGCAAACAGGTGCAGTAGGGATTGGATCCTGCTTATTATAGAAACAGCAAATGAATTTATAGTCATTGAGAAGAAAGAAATAGAGGAGTTGGAGAGTAAGTTAAGGGACAGCACAGCATTGGAAGATGCTAAAGCTAAGCTAGAAGAAATTCAAAACGATGTTGAAGGTTACAATGAATATCTGATTAAGAAAAAGAGTAATAAATTGAAAAAATATATAGAAAATTATAACCCCGAATTTGTTTATCCCTACCTCCAGAAAGACTTTTATGAACGCCCAAAGGAACATTTCCAACCCCGCAGGCAGTGGCAAAATCAACCTAGAAACCAACCTAAGAGAAGAGTGAGGTTTTTTGATTCTTCATATAGCAGCACAGACTCGGAGGGGGAATCAATAAATGAAAAACAACAAAAAAATGGGGATTCTAACAAACAACAACAAGCAACCTTGAAAGAGGGGCTTGCTTTTTTAGACAAACGCAATCAAATGTTCGACCAGCAACGAGGGAGAGGGAGAGGTCGAAGCAATTACAACCATCAGACACAATACACACAAGCCCAAAACCCTCAACGTCCTCGAACCAGGAGCCAGAAACAGTGGGATTAAACAAAACTAAAAAAGCAGCTGTCATTAATTTATCAGACCACCAGTTAACTCCAAAAGAGACCAAGTTATTTGAAAAGGGCCTAGGATATGCAATATGTTCGCCTGTAGATCGATATGCCCTAGAAAGAGATCTGCAAATTTTTTTTAGAAAAATTAGACTCCAAATTTTCTTTGAAGGTAAAGAGAAACTCCCAAGGCAAAACAAGTCAGGTTTAAAAAATAAATCCACATGGATCCCCCCATTGAACATTGTACACAAGGATGTAGAAGCCTTCGAAAGATCTGTTGATAAAAGTGTAGACAACCTTTTAAAACAAAAAAATTGGACACCATTCAACCTAACTAGGGAAGAGAAAAAAGCACTAGAACTCCTTGAGCGTGATAATACGCTGACAGTAAAGCCGGCAGACAAGGGGGGTAGTGTAGTATTAATGGATAGCCAAGATTATGACAATAGAATGTTCAAACTTTTAAACAATAGTGAGCACTACAAAAAATCCAATAGGGAAGAATGGCATACCTTAAAGAGCGAAATAGAGAGAATGTTAAGATTGGCTAAAGATGATGAGATTATATGTGAGGAAGAATTTGCATTTATGCTCAATACAGACCCTCTAATCCCGGCACTGTATGGTTTACCAAAGGTGCATAAGGACATCCTTGACCCTCCAATGAGGCCAATAGTATCGTGCATAGGGTCCCTCACTGAACCATTAAGTAAATACGAGGAGGTGTTCCTACAACCCCTAGTACAACAACAAAAAGCCTATGTAAAGGATACAACCTCTATGATTAAAAAAGTTGAGGGTTTAAGTTTCAATCCAGAGACACAGGTGCTAGTGACTTTGGATATTGAAGCACTATACACCAACATCCCCCAGGACAACACCATTGAGATTATGGAAGAGATTCTTAGAGATAATCAACAAGACTTAACAGACCATCAGACATTCATTATTGATTGCATCACTGTGATCCTCAAAAACAATATTTTCTTATATAGGGACAACCTTTTTAGACAGATCAAGTGGACCAGCATGGGGGCCACATGTGCCCCCAGTCTGGCATGTTTGTATGTGTCCATATTTGAAGAGAAACACATCTACAATATAACCGCCCCATTCTATGAAAATATCTCGGAGTGGGGTTGTTATATAGATAATATATTTTTTATATGGACAGGAGAGATAGACAACCTGAATGAGTTCCTCCTTTGGCTAAATCTGGGAGATGTAAATTTGAAATTCACATCACACATTAGCAAATGCTATGTGGAATTCCTTGACATTATCATCAAACACACAGATGGCCATCTGACAGTGGAACTATATACGAAACCATCGGACAGAAATAGCATGTTACACTATGACAGTAACCATCCGGCATCACAAAAGAACAACATCCCATTCGGACAATTTCTTCGACTGAGAAGGAACTGTATCTCAATGCAGGACTATGAGACTCATGCCACTAACCTAAAAATTAAATTCTTAGAGAGACGGTACCCAAAAAGAATGATAAGGCATGCCTACAGACGGGCGAAATATTTTAATAGAGAAAGTTTTTTCAATCCAAAAAATGATAATAACAACAGTCCACAGCCGATTATGTTTGTAACAAATTTTTCACAAGTGAGTTACAAGGTCAAGAATATTATAAATAGAAATTGGCATTTGATTTCGGATAAAACACAAGTTCCAATTCCAAAACCTAAGTTCTCATATAGGAGGAATAGGACAATCAAAAACTCTCTAGTACATACATATAGAGAGATGCCTAAGAACCTCCAGACAACTATCGATGGCAACCCTTTACCAACGGGAACACATCCCTGTACGGGTTGCGTGAACTGCGCCAGTATTATCAAAGGTGATAACATCACAGCAAATGATAAAACAATATATATCAAAAGTTTCATCAACTGCAGGACAAAGAATGCGATCTATCTCATCCAATGCCCCTGTAAAAAATCTACTGTGGGAGAGACATCTAGGGAAATCAGGCTACGTTTAAATGAGCACCGATCAGCACTGAGAACAAACAAAGCAGGAGCACCCCTCACTGAACATTGGAGGTCGGCTGGCCATATGATCGATGATTTGAAATGGTGTGGGTTAGAAAAAATAACTGGTAGCACAAGAGGGGGTAATCAAGACAATAAAAGGAAAAGAAGGAGCAATTCTATATGTCCACCCTTAATAGTGTGAGATGTGGTTTGAACTCAAGAGAAGATTGGGAAAAAATTATTAAATAGGGTTCAGGAGATTTTAATTAATCAATATCCACCAGGGCAGTACAGATATTAAAATACACCCAAAAGCTGAGTAGAACCGGGTGTAAGTGTAAGTGTATAAACCGCCTGTACCAATATAGTTATGAATATGTCTCTTATCTTTACGAGAAAAATGGGAGTGGTAAATAAGTAAACCATTGACTAACACTTCAGCCCCTACATAATTTCAAGAACCCATACTAAATCTTTTTATGTAGCTTCAAAAAAGGACCACAGGGATTAAAAAGAAATGCGTGGTACCGTCTAAATAGAATCGTTAATATTGAGCGCTGTGGAAACGGCATCTAAATACCATGACAACGCGCTTGTACTAAAACACCAATGAGAGGAAGCAGACTAAATCTCATGAGCGAATAAGAAAATAGCCAAGAGAAATGTTGAGATGCGTCAGTTTACCATGGCAACACTATGGTGATTGGCCGTATATCAACCAATGAGGGAACAGGTAACGGGCTTCCAATTAAAAAACGGGATGCATAAGAACCCGGAAAAACAACAGTCATTGTTCATTTCGTTTCGGAACACACCGATCGCAGGAATTACGGACGGACTGCCGGGAAGGAAGGAGCAGGGAGGCCGACTTAAAGACCGCTGGTAAGTGAAAATCAGAGCTAGGGCCCCCAACAGTTAAAAAAACAATCTCGAATCCCCACTGCAACGCGGGTTGACTAATAGCCTTCCACCCATAATAATTAAAGAACTGGAGTGGAATAATTTTAAAATCTTGAAAAGGCCCTATAAGTAAAAGGCATTAAGGGGATTATAACATACATGGTAAAACATAACATTAATATTAATTAATCATAAATTGATGAGGACACCCCCAATTTTGTCTTTTGTCACCAAATGTAGAACGGACCGAATTGAGAACGGACCACTTTGGAAGCCAGTGTCTAAGAAGTTATATTCGTCACCTAGATTGAATAGGTGAGTGATTACCCAGTACTAAAAAAGGTTTTCTGAACAGCTAAAGCCCTAAAATGATATTAAATCACATAATTATAATTTTTTAGGTAAACTGACGGCAATTACGACTAATAAAACGGTGGCTCCTCCTGGCAGTCAAATATTCAGCAAATCTATGCCATAAAGACAGGTACAGAATTGAATAAAAAGTCCTAAATAAATAAGGCAATAAGTGAGATGTAACTTAAAATATTAAGGATTTAATTTATTTTTGTTTCGTATACCATAGGGACACTTGATGGGAACGAGAAATATAGACATATGACGACATAAAGGAACGTTGATAATATTTCTCTGCCTAGAAAGGCATGCAAAACAGCTAGCTCCTACCAAAAAATCTTTTTTAGATAAAGAAAAAGATTTCTTTAAGGGGTCTAAGAATAAATACTTAATTAAGAAATGTTTATTTCACCCAGTGACATCTCAACTTGCAAATTGAGCACAGAATCCTGGGACAGGTCTATCATTCCGAAGCCCATAGGATTTCTATGAGAAACAACATTGTCCAGTAGAGATAATAACTCCATCTGGAACAAGGTATGCGTCATGATGAGAATACCATTAATACGTTCTCAATATTTCTAAGCAAGGGGTCAACAGCATTGGATAATAAATCCAAGGGAAAGGTAAACATCGTTAGTTTTGTTAAAAGTGTAGAAATGTAAAGGAACTATGTTCAATATGTTTGCTGAAGGGATGAAATGTACATAACATATTAGAAAAACTGGATTTTCATAATGTTTGGTGTTTAAATTTAGAAAGAGGATTTTTGTTTGAAGAAGGTATCCCAGGAATAATAGATCAAAGACAAGGGGTCTAATTCCCATCATGAGATAATGATATGATGTTGGTATCTATGAGATGTACTCTGAATCTGCACCAAAAAAAGAATGGTAACTCTGTGTTTTTTCAAATCTATTCAGAATCAGTCCTGAAGAAGGTGTACTAGCAGAATACCGAAACGCCGCGTCGACTTGTTTGATTCTTTGTGTTTTTAAATGTAATTTTCAATAATATGTATAACATGTGTTTTTAAATATTGTGATAATGAAAAAATGTTTTGTATCAGAATAAATCTAAACAGAGTTTTACCAAACATATAGTGTGGGGATCATCTCTTTTTTAATTTTAATTTTGGTATTCATCAAACACAGCAGTATTTCAGAATAACTTGTTGTTGTCCAGTTTGAGCATATTGTTAGAAGTTGAACACAACGCCTGTACCTTTGCCTTTCCCACCCAATTGATGGCGTGCTGTTTTTTAGAAAATAGGTTCACCCCAGGGAATACTCATTGAAATTGGACATACCTTCACTTTGTCCATTTTGTGGGGACACCTTTGCTTTTTTCTTTGAAAACAATCTTCCCCCCAGTCCCCTATAAGTCTGTGTGGGGTCCTCCTTTCACTTTATAACGTTATACTCGGCTTGTTAGCTGAGGAGGTTTTTGAGTCCTATTGCAAATTAGCAAAGAGGTAAAATTTCAAAAAATACCCCAATACTAAATAAAAGAAGTATATATAAAAACCCTTAAATGGAAGGTATAAAAACATATCGTTTTTCTGAAGATCAATTTAATAAACTAATCAATGGTAGATCCCTTAATACCACCACAGTAAGATTAGATAAAACAGACGAGGAACAATGGGAGAAACTTTGGAATTTAAAGAAGAAAGTGATAAGAGCGGAACTACATGCGGAGTTCCTTGTGGAATATTGTAAAAATGGGATCATTCCCAAAGGCCTACAGGTGACAAATGAACCTTGCATTTTTATAACAGACAAAAAATTTATAGATAAATGGACACTTGTGGCAAACAGGTGCAGTAGGGATTGGATCCTGCTTATTATAGAAACAGCAAATGAATTTATAGTCATTGAGAAGAAAGAAATAGAGGAGTTGGAGAGTAAGTTAAGGGACAGCACAGCATTGGAAGATACTAAAGCTAAGCTAGAAGAAATTCAAAACGACGTTGAAGGTTACAATGAATATCTGATTAAGAAAAAGAGTAATAAATTGAAAAAAGATATAGAAAATTATACCCCCGAATTTGTTTATCCCTACCTCCAGAAAGACTTTTATGAACGCCCAAAGGAACATTTCCAACCCCGCAGGCAGTGGCAAAATCAACCTAGAAACCAACCTAAGAGAAGAGTGAGGTTTTTTGATTCTTCATATAGCAGCACAGACTCGGAGGGGGAATCAATAAATGAAAAACAACAAAAAAATGGGGATTCTAACAAACAACAACAAGCAACCTTGAAAGAGGGGCTTGCTTTTTTAGACAAACGCAATCAAATGTTCGGCCAGCAACGAGGGAGAGGGAGAGGTCGAAGCAATTACAACCATCAGACACAATACACACAAGCCCAAAACCCTCAACGTCCTCAAACCAGGAGCAGAAACAGTGGGATTAAACAAAACTAAAAAAGCAGCTGTTATTAATTTATCAGACCACCAGTTAACTCCAATAGAGACCAAGTTATTTGAAAAGGGCCTAGGATATGCAATATGTTCGCCTGTAGATCGATATGCCCTAGAAAGAGATCTGCAAATTTATTTTAGAAAAATTAGACTCCAAATTTTCTTTGAAGGTAAAGAGAAACTCCCAAGGCAAAACAAATCAGGTTTAAAAAATAAATCCACATGGATCCCCCCATTGAACATTGTACACAAGGATGTAGAAGCCTTGGGGGCGCTAGAGGGCGCACGAGCTGAATGGCCGCACTCTAGTGTGGCTCCGGCTGCCTGGCATTCTTATCCTTCATTTTATCCTTTGAAACTGCGACCACCCGCCTGAAAACGGTCTAGGGGACTGAGATATAGCTGCTGCACACTCTGTCCAAGTTTGGTGATCCTACGACCTTCGGAGACGGAGCTGGGTCGGGATAAGTCCGGAGCGGGAGAGACCGAGAGCCGCGACCTCGCTGGCGGCGGAGTGGCGCCGCACGCAACGCCCAGGACTGACACGTGGCGTGTAGGCCGCACTACGTCTCCGGCACCTCCGTCTGGCGGACCTGCCCATCACCTAGCGACTGGCTCCTGTCTCGGCGGCTGGCCACCTGCGCCGGGGATATCCTGCTGTGCGACTGCATCGTACCGGACTGTGCTGGACACTAGACGCCGGGCCCGCTCCACCGCCGTGGTTGCCCACTCGTGCACTTCCCCACGGGAAGGATTGGACGGAGGAGCGCTTGTTACTTGCCTGGCATGGGGAAGCCAGATACTCGGCAGCCCAAGCTGCATTTTGAACTGGCATCGCAAAAAAAGGGGACGAGGCAAGCAGGGGACAGTGTGCCGCCGAGAAGCCCAGCGGAGGAGGCGGCCCCCCTCGTCCCGGAGATAGCGACAATGCTTCAGGAGATGCGGCAGGGATTCGCCACGGTGGTGGACAAGGTCGACCGGCTCTCCGCCCGGATGGATGGCATCGTCCAACGAATGGATGTGCACGACGAACGGCTAACGGAGGCCGAACGCCGCATAGGTGAAGCAGAGGATGCCACAACCTCGCAAGCCACGCGACTCTCCCGCATGGACAACATACTGCGGGTGATAGCCGCCAAGAACGAAGAATTGGAGGCGAGGGGCAGGCGAAACAACGTCCGGATTACGGGTATTCCGGAATCCACAAACACGGGGCGTATGGAGTTGTATGTGGAACGTTTGCTCATGGCCGCGGTGGGTGAGGAGGCTCTCTCCAAGCAGTTTATAGTGGAGCGGGCACATCGCTCCCTCGGGCCTCGACCTCCACCGGGCGCTCCACCGCGGCCCATCGTAGCGCGCCTGCTAAACTACCGTGATCGGGATGCTGCATTGAAGGCGGCGAGGGCGAACCAAAATCTGACTTATGAGGGAGTGTCCTTTTCCATCTATCCGGACTTTACTCCACTTGTTCAGGAACAGCGCAGGAAGTTTCTAGCCGTGAAACGGAGATTGAGGGGATTGAACATCGACTACGCATTGCTTTATCCTGCCAAGCTCCGCGTGACCCACCAGGGCACGCAACATTTTTTCTTGAACCCTCAGCAGGTCGAAGAGTATATCAAGACTCTGCCGAAGAAGGACAACAGAGCTGCACAGGCGGATGGAGGACATGATTCTGGTGCGGAATAAACTGGATTCGTCACTTTCGTTATTGCTGAATCGATTGTATATGGTTGGTTTGGATTACCGCTCCTGATGTACCCCCCCTGGACCATGGGGCGGGATGGTGCTGCAGACTCTGTAGCATGCCAGGCACCCACCCCCCCCCACGCTACCTCACTCGCCCGGACAAGGACGGTAAGAATGGCGGTAACTGCGATGAGGAGAGGAGGGGGTGGACGACGGTGCACCTCTAGAACCCCGAACGGGTGTACCCCACTAGACTTGCTAAACGCACTTTTACTGTTGGGTTGTTGCGGGTTTGATCAGGGAGGTGGGTGGGTACAGGGTACTGGCGAGTTGGGGGCGCTTCAGTGGGTGGGGGTGGGGGTAAACTCTACAGGAAATCGGTTTGTGCTGATCTGGTCCGTGTTGTTCGCTATCCTCGATTTGGGCCTGGGGCCCCGTGTATTCACTCTGTGGCTGCCGACTCCTCTCTGTGTGCGACCCCGCGCGGGAGAGGAACAATGGACGGCCTCATGGTTTGCTAGGTTTGGGGGACTGGTTGCCGCATGGCAGCGGTTACGATTTCCAATGTTCGGTACCTGGGTTTGTACTGGGTTTCAGTTTTCGTTTTGTGGTCGAGCATGTGCACCTTTAACTCATAAATCATCCACTCGTCCTGGGGGGAACTGGTTTAATGTCTTGACTATGGGGGGGGTTTTCAGGGACTGCTATAGTGGGACCTGGAGGTATGACTTGACTGCTTTGTTATCTGCATGGATGTTGGGATGGGGGACACCTGCCTGAATGTTCTTTCTTGGAATGTGAGGGGCTTGGGGGACCATCGGAAGAGGCGCCGAGTTCTGGGATATTTAGATAGACATAATGTACACATTGCGTTTCTGCAGGAGACACACTTTGCACCCCACAGGTTGCCAACCTTTGGTGGTAGGTGGGCCTCTAGTACTGTGTTCTCCTCGTATTCCTCCTATGCCCGGGGTACAGCAATCCTGGTTAAAAAGTCGACGCCCTTCCACGTGGCTGGCATGAAATCGGATGTACATGGGAGATATTGCCTGCTGTGGGGTAGATTGGGCCGTGTGACGGTCACCCTTGTATGCTGTTATGGCCCAAATGTTGATGACCCACAGTACTTTGAGACTCTCTGGGCCGCTATTCTGGAAGTGGGGTCGCAACACATCATATGGGGGGGGGACTTCAATATTGCTGTGAACCCGTCCTTGGACCGCTCGCACCCGGCCCCACATCACTACACAAGAGGGCGGGAGGTGCTGCGCGCCATCTTGGAAGAGAATCACCTAGTGGATGCCTGGCGGGCACACTGCGGGCCGAAAGGGGAGGGGACACACTTTACGGCGCAGGCTAGGTCCTGGGCTAGGCTTGATTATTTTTTTCTGACCACACACATGTATGCCACTGTCACGTGCGCTCGACACCTCCCTCGGACATACTCGGACCATGCTCCGGTTCTAGTCACCATGCGCGGAGCTGAGCTAGGCCCTCCTCCTACCGCGTGGCGCATGCAAGCCGCAATGCTATTAGATGAGGAATTTAGAGAATCGCTGCGCGAGGAATGCCTGGATTTCTTTGCACGAAATAAGGGGTCTGTGGATGCAGTGGAGACAATCTGGGAGGCCTTCAAAGTCACACTGAGAGGCTTCTGCATTGCGAAGGGCTCGGGAGTGCTCAAGGCTATCCTGAACCGCTTAAAGGCGTTGGAGGTAAGACTAGGCCAGGCGGAAGAGACCCTCCGCGCACACCCCACTAGTGACACTCTGGCGGAGATTCGAGATTTAGTCACTGAATATTCGGAGGAGGCTGGGCGAGAGGCGAAATTTAGACATAAATACTGGGTGGCGCGGAAGTATGGGGAAGGGGATAGGCCCGGGAAGGTGTTGGCGACTACGGTCCGACTTGCGAGGGCGCCCACCTATATCCTAGAGCTAGAAACGGCTGAAGGGCTGCTGCTCCGCGACTCCACACAAATCCTTAACGAGTTTGTGGGACATTACACTAAGCTATATTCCTCGAGGGGCCTGGGGGGCCCACCTTTAGACGACTACCTAGCGGATGTGGCGCTTGGGTGGTTGAGCGATGCCCAGCGGGCGTTTTTGAGTGCCCCGTTTGAGCTTGACGAGGTCAAGGAGGCGATTATGAGCATGCAGTCAGGCAAGGCCACGGGCCTGGATGGCATCCCTATTGAATTCTATAAAACCTACATTGAATTCATGGCCCCGGTGCTGCGGGAGGTCTATGAGGACGCGCTAGAGGTAGGGCATCTCCCAGCATCGATGAGAACCGCGTTGATCATCTCTTTACTCAAGCCCGGGAAATCTGCGTCGCAATGCGACTCCTATAGGCCCCTCTCTTTATTGACGTGCGATGTGAAAGTTCTCGCAAAACTCATTGCCAATCGAATTAGCTTATTGCTGCCTAACCTGATCCTCCCTGATCAGGCGGGCTTTGTCCCAGGGAGGGCTACGTCCCACAATCTCCGCACCTTTTTTTCTGTCTACGACTCCGTGCATGAGGGTCTGCCCATGGCGGCCATTTTTTTGGACGCCACCAAAGCATTTGATTCTCTGGAGTGGGATTATGTCTTTGGGGTGCTACATCGTATGGGGTTCCCAGCCATCTTTGTCTCATGGATTAAGCTGCTCTACACGCGACCCACGGCCAAGGTCCTTATTAATGGGCAACTTTCCCCCGAGTTTGAGATCTCTAGAGGTACGAGGCAGGGATGTCCCCTGTCCCCCCTGCTCTTTGCTATTGCCACAGAGCCCCTTGCTGCCAAACTGCGGCAACACTATAAGGATAGCGCGCTGCGCTGCTTCCAGCGGCAGATACTCATATCCATGTATGCGGACGATATTACGCTGTATGTCCGGCACCCTCAGGACAATCTGCACCCCTTACTAAGGGAATTCGTTAGGTTCGGGACTCTCTCGGGAGTACAAATCAATTGGGCCAAATCGTGTATCTTCCCCCTCACCACGGCCACTCAAGCCTTCCCGTTGGAATATCCGCTCACTTGGACGGAAGGTGATTTTAAGTACCTTGGGGTGCACATTGAGAGGGACCGAGAAGCGCTTATGAGAGCAAACTATGGCACTGCCATTAGCAGGATCGAGGACCAGGTTGCGAGGTGGGTGACACTTCCCCTGTCGATGGCGGGCAGGGCATCCTTAATTAAAATGGTTGTGCTTCCACAGTTGCTCTACCTGTTCCTCAACATACCCTTCCACCCTGGTACATACTTCTTTAAGAGGTTACGGTCCGAAATGCTCAAACTGGTGTGGGGTGGAAAGCAGGCTAGGCTCCAGTGGGACATTCTGACTCGGCCCTATATTCAAGGGGGGTTCGGTGTGCCTGATTTTGAGCTCTACTTCAGAGCGGCTCAGGCTCACTATGCGTATTTCTGGGTGAGGCAGCCGAGATACATGCCGCAGCTCGCTGCGGAACACTGGTTGGCGCACCCCATACCTATCGAGGGGGCCCTGTATGCCACGGTAGAGGGGAGAGATAAGACCCCGAACACGTTATCGAGCACTATAACGGCTTGGTTGCGAGTCTGTGCCTCCCTGGGGCTGCAGTTTCTCTACGCTCCGTGTATGCCCCTGGCTTATCACCCACGATTGCAGCTACTGCAGGAAACTGGCTTTCAGCGTTTGCTATCTAAAATCCATGTCCGAACGTGGGGGGATCTATATCATAATGGCGAGTTCCGTACGAGGGATCATCTGTTTGGCACTATACACCCTACCGCGCTTGAGGTCTTTTATTACATGCGCCTGCGACATGGGATACAGGCCCTCACACCTGAATTTCCATGCGAACCACCAATCCTTATGCCCCTGCAACACATACTGCAACTTGAAAATCCATATAAGCTTGTGTCCACGTTATACAGGTCGATTAGAGCACACACTGACTTCACTGCACTTCCTGCCAGGGAGAAATGGGATCAGGAACTGCCTGCCCCGCTCACCGATCAACAGTGGGAGTTTAGCTTACTTCAGACGGAACGTATCTCATCGAGCAGCAGGTACAGAATGATTCACTACAAATTCGTGCACCGCTTGTACTATACTCCAGCTCGATTGCATAGATACGGGCTCCGAGATACTGATACCTGCGCCCGATGTGGGGCCCCTGGGGCTGACTTTTTACATCTTGCTTGGGAATGTGCTACTGTGCATCAGTACTGGGATCTAGTGTTTCAGGCCCTCTCTAAAATGATACATGTTACGGTGCTGCCAACTCCTGAGATGGCACTATTGGGCTGGGTTATGCCCCTGCAGGCAGCTCACCGCAAATATGTCGCGTTAGCCCTGTTGCTGGCCAAGCGGAGGGTTGCCTGTAGATGGGGCAGAGGCAGGGCACCCAAGTTTAAGGAATGGATGCGTGACCTAGTATATTGTCAGGAGCAACTGCACACGTATGCGGAGTTACTGCCGCTCTCGTCCAGACCGACTGATATCTGGGCCCCGCTGCAGTGCTACCTGATAACGGAGGCATCGAGTGAGGACGAATTATGAACTGTGACAGTGTACTAGATGTGTTGAGGAGTGCGTACTGAACCGCTTTGGCCCACCTGCACCCCAGAATACCCTGCGACTGCACTATGCACTTTAACCCCCCTGGCCATAACCTTACACTATCCTTGTCGATCCTCTCCCCCTGTATGCTTTGCCCTCCCATGGTGCCCCTAGATGCCACGAGACGCTGTATCCCCCCTTCCCCCCCCCCCCCCCCTACCGACTCTGCTTCTTTTTGTGGTGCACGTGCTTATGAAGGTGTTGAATTGTTTGTTTCTTTGTTTTTTCTTTTTCTCTATTGTTCTTTGTTCAATCAAAAATGACAAAAGTGAGACGCATTTCTTGGCTTCCTATACTTGTACTGTTAATGATGCTATCCTTTTTTTATGCAGCTCCGCAACGCAATTTTATTGTTTAATTGATGCTTATTTGTGCCTATTACAACGTGCTATGGCAGCCGGCCTCCGGGTTGTGGCAGTATGCTGTGTATGCTTAACAGTACCGAATAAACGTCTTGCACCAAAAAAAAAAAAAAAAAAAAAAAAAAAAAAAAAAAAAAAAGGATGTAGAAGCCTTCGAAAGATCTGTTGATAAAAGTGTAGACAACCTTTTAAAACAAAAAAATTGGACACCATTCAACCTAACTAGGGAAGAGAAAAAAGCACTAGAACTCCTTGAGCGTGATAATACGCTGACAGTAAAGCCGGCAGACAAGGGGGGTAGTGTAGTATTAATGGATAGCCAAGATTATGACAATAGAATGTTCAAACTTTTAAACAATAGTGAGCACTACAAAAAATCCAATAGGGAAGAATGGCATACCTTAAAGAGCGAAATAGAGAGAATGTTAAGATTGGCTAAAGATGATGAGATTATATGTGAGGAAGAATTTGCATTTATGCTCAATACAGACCCTCTAATCCCGGCACTGTATGGTTTACCAAAAGTGCATAAGGACATCCTTGACCCTCCAATGAGGCCAATAGTTATTGTGCATAGGGTCCCTCACTGAACCATTAAGTAAATACGTGGAGGTGTTCCTACAACCCCTAGTACAACAACAAAAAGACTATGTAAAGGATACAACATCTATGATTAAAAAAGTTGAGGGTTTAAGTTTCAATCCAGAGACACATGTGCTAGTGACTTTGGATATCGAAGCACTATACACCAACATCCCCCAGGACAACACCATTGAGATTATGGAAGAGATTCTTAGAGATAATCAACAAGACTTAACAGACCATCAGACATTCATTATTGATTGCATCACTGTGATCCTCCAAAACAATATTTTCTTATATAGGGACAACCTTTTTAGACAGATCAAGGGGACCAGCATGGGGGCCACATGTGCCCCCAGTCTGGCATGTTTGTATGTGTCCATATTTGAAGAGAAACACATCTACAATATAACCGCCCCATTCTATGAAAATATCTCGGAGTGGGGTCGTTATATAGATGATATATTTTTTATATGGACAGGAGAGATAGACACCCTGAATGAGTTCCTCCTTTGGCTAAATCTGGGAGATGTAAATTTGAAATTCACATCACACATTAGCAAATGCTATGTGGAATTCCTTGACATTATCATCAAACACACAGATGGCCATCTGACAGTGGAACTATATACGAAACCATCGGACAGAAATAGCATGTTACACTATGACAGTAACCATCCGGCATCACAAAAGAACAACATCCCATTCGGGCAATTTCTTCGACTGAGAAGGAACTGTACCTCAATGCAGGACTATGAGACTCATGCCACTAACCTAAAAATGTAATTCTTAGAGAGAGGGTACCCAAAAAGAATGATAAGGCACGCCTACAAACGGGCGAAATATTTTAATAGAGAAAGTTTTTTCAATCCAAAAAATGATAATAACAACAGTCCACAGCCGATTATGTTTGTAACAAATTTTTCACAAGTAAGTTACAAGGTCAAGAATATTATAAATAGAAATTGGCATTTGATTTCGGATAAAACACAAGTTCCAATTCCAAAACCTATGTTCTCATATAGGAGGAATAGGACAATCAAAAGCTCTCTAGTGCATACATATAGAGAGATGCCCAAGAACCTCCAGACAACTATCGATGGCAACCCTTTACCAACGGGAACACATCCCTGTACGGGTTGCGTAAACTGCGCCAGTATTATCAAAGGTGATAAAATCACAGCAAATGATAAAACAATATATATCAAAAGTTTTATCAACTGCAGGACAAAGAATGCGATCTATCTCATCCAATGCCCTTGTAAAAAATCTTATGTAGGAGAGACATCTAGGGAAATCAGGCTACGTTTAAATGAGCACCGATCAGCACTGAGAACAAACAAAGCAGGAGCACCCCTCACTGAACATTGGAGGTCGGCTGGCCATATGATCGATGATTTGAAATGGTGTGGGTTAGAAAAAATAACTGGTAGCACAAGAGGGGGTAATCAAGATAATAAAAGGAAAAGAAGGGAGCAATTCTATATGTCCACCCTTAAAAGTGTGAGATGTGGTTTGAACTCAAGAGAAGATTGGGGAAAAATTAATAAATAGGGTTCAGGAGATTTTAATTCATCAATATCCGCCAGGGCAGTACAGATATTAAAATACACCCAAAAGCTGAGTAGAACCGGGTGTAAGTGTAAGTGTATAAACCGGCTGTACCAATATAGTTATGAATATGTCTCTTATCTTTACGAGAAAAATGGGAGTGGTAAATAAGTAAACCATTGACTAACACTTCAGCCCCTACATAATTTCGAGAGCCCATACTAAATCTTTTTATGTAGCTTCAAAAAAGGACCACGGGGATTAAAAAGAAATGCGTGGTACCGTCTAAATAGAATCGTTAATATCGAGCGCTGTGGAAACGGCATCTAAATACCATGACAACGCGCTTGTACTAAAACACCAATGAGGGGAAGCAGACTAAATCTCATGAGCGAATAAGAAAATAGGCAAGAGAAATGTTGAGATGCGTCCGTTTACCATGGCAACACTATGGTGATTGGCCGTATATCAACCAATGAGGGAACAGGTAACGGGCGTCCAATTAAAAAACGGGATGCATAAGAACCCGGATAAACAATAGTCATTGTTCATTTCGTTTCGGAACACACCGATCGCAGAAATTACGGACGGACCTCCGGGAAGGAAGGAGCAGGGAGGCTGACTTAAAGACCGCTGGTAAGTGAAAATCAGAGCTAGGGCCCCCAACAGTTAAAAAAACAATCTCGATTCCCCACTGCAACGCGGGTTGACTAATAGCCTTCCACCCATAATAATTAAAGAACTGGAGTGGAATAATTTTAAAATCTTGAAAAGGCCCTATAAGTAAAAGGCATTAAGGGGATTATAACATACATCGTAAAACATAACATTAATATTAATTCATCATAAATTGATGAGGACACCCCCAATTTTGTCTTTTGTCACCAAATGTAGAACGGACTGAATTGAGAATGGACCGCTTTGGAAGCCAGTGTCTAAGAAGTTATATTCGTCACCTAGATTGAATAGGTGAGTGATTACCCAGTACTAAAAAAGGTTTTCTGAACAGCTAAAGCCCTAAAATGATATTAAATCACATAATTATAATTTTTTAGGTAAACTGACGGCAATCACGACTAATAAAACAGTGGCTCCTCCTGGCAGTCAAATATTCAGCAAATCTATGCCATAAAGACAGGTACAGAATTGAATAAAAAGTCCTTGCGATCAATCACGCTAATATCTTGGTGATTGGAGACTTCAATTATTGGCCATCTGCTGCCCAAGAAAGCCAATCTTCCGCGGAATTCACTGACCTCTTAAATAGCATGAACTTTTCCCAGCACGTTCACACCTCTACCCACCTCAAAGGCCATATCCTTGACCAAGTCTGGACGTCCAATCTCGACATCTCCCCTCCTGCTGTCCTCCCCTGCTCCTGGTCCGATCATAGCTTCATCTCCTTTCAAATACATCTGCATACTTTGTGCCCTCCCCCCCTTGCTAAGAATCTCGTGGCTCGTAACTGGAAAAGGGCCAATATGCCTGAATTTCATGATTTACTGGCCTCCACTGTACCCACGTCATCGAACTCGCTCGGGGATCAGGCTGACCATCTCGATGAATGGCTACGTCAGGCTAGCAATAAAGTTGCCCCTTTTAAAAAGATCAAAGCTAAGCGCCCCCACGACGCACAACGGTGGTTCACGGACCAACTCAAAGCGGACAAACTTGCCCTGCGGCAAGCTGAACGCCGTTGGCGTCGCAACTACGACCCGCAGCTCAAACTCGTCTACACTGACTCCTTAAAGTCTTATAAAAAATCGATTCTAACAGCTAAGACGGCCTACTTTTCTCAAAAAATAATGGACTCGAACAACAAATCTAAGGAGATCTTCTCAATTGTCAACGAGCTTTCCCTGCCTGATAGGGTCACCCCCCAACCCCAGCCAACCCAAGCCCTGTGCGACTCGTTAAACTCCTACTTCATCGAGAAAATCATAACTATAAAAAACAATATCCCCACCCCTGCGTCCCCTATTCCTCCTCCCCTCCCCCCCAGGAACACCAGTATCCTGACGGAGTTTCCTCCTATCTCCCCACAAGATTTTGCCTCTCTTCTTCTCAAAGTTAGCTCGGGGTCTCCCAAAGACTTCTGCCCCCCTCAGATTCTGAGAGAAGCCTTTCTTGCTTGTCCGGACCCCCCACTAGCATTACTTAATAACTCTCTTGCTACTGGAGAGGTCCCTCGCTCTTTCAAACAAGCAGCCGTTCTACCCATCTTAAAAAAAAACAACGCAGATCCCACAATCCTAAGCAACTACCGACCAATCTCCCTCCTTCCTTACTTAGGAAAAATTTTGGAGACCTATGTAAACCGCTGCCTGAGCTCCTTTATAGAGAAATCCTCCTTCCTGGACCCCCAACAAGCTGGATTCAGACCCCTCCATTCCACTGAGGCGGTCATAGTAGCAGTTATGGACGCCCTCAGGAAAGGTGCAGACAAAAACATCTCTCAGGCCCTTGTCCTATTAGACCTCTCGGCGGCATTCGACACGGTCGATCACACCATCCTGATCGACCGTGTCCACAATGCCGGCATCCAGGGGGTGGCCCTCGAATGGCTCAGATCATTCCTCGACCAGCAATCACAATCTGTTCACCTGTCCACCTTCTCTGCACCTTACACATCCCTCACCTGTGGTGTCCCACAGGGCTCTGCACTATCCCCCCTTCTATTTTATTTGTATCTGCAACCCCTCTTAGCTTCCCTCCGCAACTCCCCGGTCACAATCTTCAATTACGCGGACGACCTCCAGTTAATTTTTCCCATTGATTCCCTCCCTTCCTCCCGTCTCAATTTTCAGTCCATCATGCTGACCATCGCAGAGTGGATGTATCACAACCAACTAAAGTTGAACCCCACTAAAACTGAGCTCGTACTTGTGGGGGGTCCCACTCATCCATGGAATTCCACCTTCTGGCCAACATCCCTGGGTACGGCACCCACTCCAGTGAGCACAGTCAAAAGTCTGGGGGTGATTATTTCTGAAGACCTTTCAATGAGACCGCAAATCAACTCTGTCACCTCATCCTGTTTCTTCCATCTTCGGCGGATCCGGAAAATCAGCAGGTTTCTCACTAGAGATGCCTTGATTCAAGTTATCATCGCTCTCATCACCTCTAGGCTCGACTATGCCAACATGCTGTATGTGGGGATTCCTGCATGCCACCTCCACCGACTGCAGCTGGTGCAGATTCAGGCTGCCCGCTTGATTTTCCGCCAGCCTAAACATCAGCATGTCACTCCCCTCCTCCGTAGTCTGCATTGGCTCCCTGTCTCCAAGCGCTGCACCTTCAAGCTGGCATGCTCAGTTTACAAGGCCCTCTCTGATGCAGCCCCTGCTTTCATCTCTTCTGTCTTGACTCACCACATTCCCCTTAGAGCTCTTCGTTCAGCATTTCTCAACCTCCTCGTGGTCCCCAAATTCAAACGGAAAAAGCACGGTGGTTTGAGTTTTTCTGTTCTGGCCCCCTCCACTTGGAACTCCCTGCCACCCACACTTCGATTTTGCCCCAACTATGACTGTTTCCGCAGACTATTAAAAACCCTGCTATTCCAATCTGCCTACGAATAACCTCCTCACCCTTGATCACTGTACTTGTCAAAGAGCGCCATGAAACCGTTGGTGAAAGTGCGCGGTATAAATAATTTTAACGTAACGTAACGTAACGTAACGTAACGTCCTAAATAAATAAGGCAATAAGTGAGATGTAACTTAAAATATTACGGATTTCATTTATTTTTGTTTCGTATACCATAGGGACACTTGATGGGAACGAGAAATATAGACATATGACGACATAAAGGAACGTTGATAATATTTCTCCACCTAGAAAGGTATGCAAAACAGCTAGCTCCTACCAAAAAATCTTTTTTAGATAAAGAAAAAGATTTCTTTAAGGGGTCTAAGAATAAATACTTAATTAAGAAATGTTTATTTCACCCAGTGACATCTCAACTTGCAAATTGAGCACAGAATCCTGGGACAGGTCTATCATTCCGAAGCCCATAGGATTTCTATGAGAAACAACATTGTCCAGTAGAGATAATAACTCCATCTGGAACAAGGTATGTGTCATGATGAGAATACCATTAATACGTTCTCAATATTTCTAAGCGAGGGGTCAACAGCATTGGATAATAAATCCAAGGGAAAGGTAAACATCGTTAGTTTTGTTAAAAGTGTAGAAATGTAAAGGAACAATGTTCAATATGTTTGCTGAAGGGATGAAATGTACATAACATATTAGAAAAACTGGATTTTCATAATGTTTGGTGTTTAAATTTAGAAAGAGGAGTTTTGTTTGAAGAAGGTATCCCAGGAATAATAGATCAAAGACAAGGGGTCTAATTCCCATCATGAGATAATGATATGATGTTGGTATCTATGAGATGTACTCTGAATCTGCACCAAAAAAAGAATGGTAACTCTGTGTTTTTTTTAATCTATTCAGAATCAGTCCTGAAGAAGGTGTACTAGCAGAATACCGAAACGCCGCGTCGACTTGTTTGATTCTTTGTGTTTTTAAATGTAATTTTTAATAAAATGTATAACATGTGTTTTTAAATATTGTGATAATGAAAAAATGTTTTGTATCAGAATAAATCTAAACAGAGTTTTACCAAACATATAGTGTGGGGGTCATCTCTTTTTTAATTTTAATTTTGGTATTTATCAAACACAGCAGTATTTCAGAATAACTTGTTGTTGTCCAGTTTGAGCATATTGTTAGAAGTTGAACACAACGCCTGTACCTTTGCCTTTCCCGCCCAATTGATGGCGTGCTGTTTTTTAGGTCTCGGGACGAAGCTGCAAAGCAGCTTCCGGTCAGAGAATTAATGTCCTCTAGTGGGGCTTCAAAACCCGCCTCCCTGCTCTGTCTCTCCGCATTGGCTGGCTTCCTAAAAGGAGGCCAGCCATTGGAGGAGAGATCAGTCACTCCAATGTAGCCCCGTCCTTTTCGGATTTGGGGGCGTGATTTTTTGCGTTCTTTAGACAGTGACGTTGTCCGTCACTCAGAACCACAAAACCACGCCCCCAAATCCGAAAAAATCTCGGGGCTTTTTTCGGCCATTTTGAAGCTCGCTTCTCGACATCGGACGTCTCACGAGGTCTGCTTTCCGTCCTTTTGCCCCGCTTTCCGTGTCCTGCCCTCCTATGCTGGCTCCCTCTCCACCCCACTCCCTCTCCACTGATAGCCGTTTCCAGGGCCTGGAAAATGTATTAACCCGCTTGTGTCCGCCATTTTGCCCGTGAGCATGCTGGCTCCCTCCCACAGCTGCAGCGCACCTCCGGTGCCCAGGCCGAAGTGTGATCCCAATCCGACCCTGCCTGCCATGCCCGTCATCCCCGGGATGGCAGCTGACCCTTCCACCGCGGTGCCCGAGGAGGAGCAGCCCCCCGCCGCAGTGCCCGAGGAGGAGCAGCCCCCCCGCCGAGGTGAGGCAGGCCGAGGCGGAGCAGCCCCCGCCGCAGTGCCCGAGGAGCCCCCCGCCGCCGTGCCCGAGGAGGTGCCCAAGGAGATCCCCGAGATCCTGGCGGACCCCCGCACCGGACGGCGCTACAAGCGCGGCCGCTTCCTGGGCAGGGGCAGCTTCTGCAAGTGCTTCAAGGTCTCGGACATGGAGCCGGAGGAGCTGCTGGCCTGCAAGATCGTGCCCAAGAGCCGGCTGCGGGACCCGGAGCAGAAGCTGAGCACGGAGATCGCCATCCACCCCAGCCTGGACCACCCGCACGTGCTGCGCTTCTGCGGCTCCTTCGAGGACCAGCACTTCGTCTACGTGCTTCTGGAGCTGTGCCGGCACAGGGTAAGCAGAGACACTCCAGGCCGCAGGGCTGCTGCTGTGGGAGTTTATGGGGGTGCTGTGGCTGGTAACATTAGTGGGAGGCCTATAGGACTGCTACGCATGCCCTATAGGCCATATAAAACTTCATTAATAATAATGCGATACTTTCTCGCCCATGTCTAAATCAATCACCCGTGAAATTTCCAGAAAGTGCCGCAACCACAGGCATGAGACGAAAAGGGGTGTAACAGGTGATTGTTTACAACAGCTGGACCGAAGCAGCGCTCAGAATTTGGCGGGAACTGATTCTCTTTCCATTTCCAGATAAAAGTGGACGCTCCAGCACATCTCAGCCCCCGAGGGGGGAAGCAAAAGCCGCGCTCGGAATTTGGCGGGAACTGACTTCTATTTCCAGATAAAAGGGCAGGTCTCCGTGAACACTCCAGCACAGCTCGGCCTCCGGAGGGGGGAGGCAACGGGACATCTGCTGAAACCCCGTCCGCCCTGGTGAGATGCGGAGACCGGCAGTCCTTTCACCCGTCCCCCGCCCTGGTGAGATGCGGAGACCAGCAGTCCTTGCACCCGTCCCCCGCCCTGGTGAGATGCGGAGACCGGCAGTCCTTGCACCCGTCCCCCGCCCTGGTGAGATGCGGAGACCGGCAGTCCTTTCACCCGTCCCCCGCCCTGGTGAGATGCGGAGACCGGCAGTCCTTGCATCCGTCCCCCGCCCTGGTGAGATGCGGAGACCGGCAGTCCTTGCACCAGTCCTCCGCCCTGGTGAGATGCGGAGTCCCGCAGTCCATTCACCCGTCTGCGTCAGAGGGTCCAGGGAGCAGCTTTCATTTAAGAGCATGGCCGAAAATCGGGAACCGATGGGCACACATGCCAACATTTCAGAAGAGGTAAGGGGGAGATTTGAATAAATTAACAGAATCGGGAAAATGCATCCGTCCTACTGACTTCTGTTACAGCAGTGGCAATTTCAGTCAGGAGACAGCCACCATTATCCACTTTTCTGCTCTAGAAATCTGGAGTTTTCCGCCTGAATGAGGTCTGTTGACAAATATGGACGGTAAGACTTGGGTAAACATGTTACAGCTTTTGTTTTTTTACCATGAACCCAGTGTTTTAAGTGGGCGGGGTCCTACTGGTACGCAGCACCGGCAGATCTAAAGAGCAGCTGCTGAGACGAGCTCCTATCGGGCTCTCCGTTTTTGCCCTCACCCTGAGGGTGAAAAAAAGAAATGTTAACTCTGCCGCAGTGCCGACCATCACTGTATATGATGTAATCTCAGAGAGACTGGTTCTCTTATCTCATCATTTCAAAACCGAAGCATTTTCAATGTTCTATACAACGGAGCCAAGGTTGTTTCTTATTTATCTTACACAACTTAGAACCAATGACCAAGCCCATAGTCCTGGCTTGTTGTAGGTGTAATGTTACGTATTGTATTCTATATCTGGGGGCAATGACGGAAGCAGCAAAATACCAGTGGGGGGGGGGGCACTATGCGCGTATATTTTTTGCATCTGCCCAGTTGTTTCATTCCATGTAAAGCCCTGCTGGCGCCTCCAGATGCGCGTCTAATTCAGATATTTCCGCTGAAGTACAATGCTCTTCTCACTCGGGCTGCTCTGTAGCGTCACGTGCAAGAGCATGAAGGGGGTTAGGGGGGGATCGAAAATAGTAGGGGCTGCTGTCATTATTAACTGAAAAGGAATGTTATTTTTGTGTCCCTTTTGCGCTAGTCCAAATACAACAAACCCTGATGGGCCTCTCTTTCAAGGTGTAGTTCTGGTTAAGTCTTTTCTGCTGCTGTGAAATGCTGTTTTCAGCCCCTTGGAGCTCTGACACTACTTCCTGCCGGAGCCTCTGATTGGGCAGTTTTGTTGTAGAACATTCTGCTCTTATCTTAGATGTGACTACTCGGGGAGTTTGGAATTAACTCTTTCTCCCAGCCTCGCAGACGGAAACATGTATGTGTCTGTGTGTGTGCGTGCCTGGGCGTGTGTGCGCATCTGTGTATGTGTGCGTGCTATGTGTGTGTGCCTGTGTATGTGTGTGCCTGTGTATGTGTGTGCATCTGTGTGAGCATGAGTGGGCGTATGTGCGCATCTGCATGTGTGTGCGTACCTGGGCGTATGTGCACATCTGCAATAGATAGATAGAGTGAGGGGAATAGATAGAGTGAGGGCGACAGATGTGTGTGTTTGTGTGTGTGCGGTTGTGTGTGGTTGTGTGTGTAGTTGTTTGAGTGGTTGTATGTGTGAGTGGTTGTATGTGTGGGTGTTTGTATGTGTGAGTGGTTGTATGTGTGGGTGGTTGTATGTGTGAGTGGTTGTATGTGTGAGTGGTTGTATGTATGAGTGGTTGTATGTGTGAGTGGTTGTATGCGTGTATGGTGGTGGGGTTGTGTGTGGGGTTGTGTGTGTGTGGGTGTTTGGGGGTGTGTGTGGGTGTTTGGGGTTGTGTGTGGGGTTGTGTGTGTGGGGTTGCGTGTGTATAGTTGTGTGTGTAGTTGTGTGTGGTTGTGTGTGTGGTTGTGTTTGTGGTTTGGTGTGTGGTTTGGTGTGTGGTTGTGTGTGGTTGTGTGTGAGATTGTGTGTGTGGTGTGGTTGTGTGTGGTTGGGTGTGTGGTTGTGTGTGTGGTTGGGTGTGTGTTTGTGTGGAGGCTAGCCAAAATGACTATGTGAAAGTTTTAGTGATGGAAAAATGACTTTAATAAATGGCCCAAAAATAAGCTATACAAATGACATAATTAGATGGCCACAAACGAGCAAACCTTCTGAAGTGAGAAACCTCTAAAAAACTGCAAATTGTGTTCTGGCTTAGTTCAACTGCTGATTGCCATCTAATAGTCTTTATTGATATTTGAGTGCCTTCTCGTTGCCCAGCAGCAGGCAGTCCCAAGGACTGATCCCAGCCTCTGCTCCTGCTGTGTGATGAGCACTGACACGAACTTCAAAGGACCTGGATATGCTTGCAACCATCATTTTCTTTGGTGGTTGCTGAGGTTGTGGCTTTCTGTTTGTTTGATGCTTATGGTCGTATTCAGTCAGTGTATTGGCCAACAACACTGTACTTGTTTCCACTGTTTGTGCATGTCTGCATAGGGAAAGATGCATGTTTTAAGTTCAAGAAAATTTTATTAATAGTAATAAAAAAGAAAAACAGGTGTCAAAACAAAGTACAGAAGGTTCACTGCATATCATAATATCCTTGCACATCACGCGCACCTATTAAAGCTGTGTCTCATTGTAAGGATCTTCATGCGTTCCTGTTTCCGCGCCTCTCTTGCACGTCGTCTGCATAGCCGCATGCGCGCGCATCCCTCACTGGGTATTAGCTGTATGAAATGATTACATCGATTCTTCTCAAGCATCTGAAGGGTTTAATGGAGTCGGTCCCAGCCCACTTTTGCTGGCGCTCAGTTAATTGAGGATCGTCTGTGTCTTGAGAGGAGGAAGCCTCTTCGGTCCCCAGCAGATGCTGACACCTCATTACCTCTTGGAGAAGCCCCGCACAACTTCAAGTAGATTAATACATTTCATAAAAAGGATAATGCTAATGGATAAAGTGGTTTGTATTCTGTCTTGGGTTATGCTTTAATAAGCTCGGAAGTGAAATGCAGAAAACAGAAAAGAGAGCGATGAGGGGTGACAGCCTGGCCCATATGATGAAAGAAAACAAAGGGACGAATAAGACCGACAAACTGAAATGAAACAAACGGGTAGGCAAATAATCTGGAGAGAGACACAGTTGACACATAAAGATATAGAGAAAGAGGGAGCTGAGAGAGAAAACAGTACAAGAGAGGGCACGTGATAGCGTGAGAGAGAATTAGGGAAAGAAGAGCGGCCGGGAAACTGAAAGTACGGCCGGCCAGCCATGAATAACAAGCAAATGCAGAAAACAGAAAAGAGAGCGATGAGGGGTGACAGCCTGGCACACATGATGAAAGAAAACAAAGGGACGAATAAGACAGACAAACTGAAATGAAACAAATGGGTAGGCAAATAATCTGGAGAGAGACACAGTTGACACATAAAGATATAGAGAAAGAGGGAGCTGAGAGAGAAAACAGTACAAGAGAGGGCACGTGATAGCGTGAGAGAGAATTAGGGAAACAAGAGCGGCCGGGAAACTGAAAGTACGGCCGGCCAGCCATGCATAATTAGGGGAGGAGAAGCCGCAGAGCACACTCTGGGAGAAGCCCTTTGATGTGGTGGCGGCTGTGAAAAAATGCAATTAGGAGGGAGGGAGGGAGGCTGATGCGCGTGCTTGTTTGGTCACGTGATTCACGTGAACTCGAAGAAAACCGCACAGAAAAAAGCCTTAGTTTGACGAGTATTTTGAGCACTAGAATTCTCTCCATTTTCCATTCCTTTGGAATGGAAAAGGCGAGACCTAAAAAGCAATATTTAAAAGAGAGCAGCAGTATTTAAAACAAGATAAAAAACAGTTGGGACAATTGAAACAGGAGACAAGGTTTATAAAAATATATATAAAAGACAGCAGCTTTCCTACAGAAGGGATAAACCGAGCATTTACAGGGGAGA